>NC_057795.1:620660880-620664123 GCF_018294505.1 Triticum aestivum
TCTCCTCCTCCCTCCTTTATGGTGAGATCCTCCTCCCTCCTCTCCTCCCCTCCCCTCACGGTTTCTCCTCCCTCCTCTCTGATGAACTCCTCTCCGACGACCTCCTCCTCCTCTTCGGTGATGTAGGCGAGCTCCTCTTCGGTGACCTCCTCCTCCTCCTCTCTGACGATGTAGGTGAGCTCCTCTCCGGTGACCTCCTCCTCCTCTCCTCCTCACAGTCTCTCCTCGGCCCTCCTCTCCGGCGAACTCCTCTCCGGCAAAAGAACGTACAAGATCCAAAAACAAGAACAAAATCTGAAAAAATATCGTGCAAAAAAATAGCAAAAAAATGAGCAAAAAAAGGGCAAAAATATCGCGACCCAGATCCAAATTCAAAATTCAAAAATAGCAATGGCGCACAGTGGGGTTAGACGGTGCGCCACTACTATTTTTCCCGCCCTCAAAATTCAGAAAAAACAAAAAAATCAAATAAAAAGTTACCAGTGGCGCACCTATAGCAATAGTAATGGTGCACTACAAGATGCGCCACTGTTACCTGCAATACTAATGGCGCACCAAGGTGCGCCATTAGTATTTGTTACTAGTGGCGTGGTAATAGTGGCGCACCTATAGTGCACCATTAATAGCCAAAATAGGTGCGCCACTAACAGCCTTTTTTCTAGTAGTGTGAGGTTCTTGTGGATATATCAGTGTGTGTAATTATATTTGACATTCATGGAATACAATTAGTTGTTAGATTTATGTAATGAGTGCATTTAGGAGACGACATAAATAGTAGGACTGGGGTTAACTAGCAGCAACAGGTCTCAAAAACTAAAGGGAGAACACAGATGAAAGCTACATAATATGAATCTTTTGTACTCCAGATTAACTAGATGGCACACAAAAGTATTGAAGAACAACATAGGTAATACTAGAAGTGGTATAATACTATAGTCACCAGCCTGTGGGATAGCATTGGCTGATGGATGATAACTATGGAACATCGTTACCTAAAGAATATGTATCTTAGATGAACTATGGAACAACGTTAACTCCTGAACAAGACCCGTAAGAGATCAACATGAATATACAGTGAAATGTGTAATCTATTTTCCATGCTTAGATGAATAACAAAGCCATAAATGTTGCACACAAGTAAGATGAGGGTACAACCTATCTGGCTGCCATCCATAGGAGTGAGCATCATGTGCTGACTTGTCGATGAACCTGCAGTTGTTCTGGCTATCCATGTCGGGCACGCGAATTCGATGCAGGGAACTGTTGAGTGGGGACTATAGCTCCCTTCTGGTGTATGCTTCCCTTGTTGGAGCAGTTGCGGTGAGTCAGAAGACGGTGTGGCTGAAGATGCAGATAACACATAATGTTAAGAATGACACATCTCTTAGAAATACACTAAGAGATCAATAGCAAGGTACGAGAGTGGTCACACATCTATTGACTGAAGACTAAATTGGGGTCACATGATTTTATTTTATTTTGGTACTGTCCGATCTACGCCGAATTGCTTGATGGCCATCTTGTGCCTCCCGGCTGACACTATTCGGAATCTTCCTCGAAGAGCCAGCGACCATGTCCGTGGCCCCGGCCAAAACCCCTCTCCCCTCCCCACCGCACTGCCGTGGTTGCGCCGCCCCCAGGCCAATCCACAAAGACTCCCCGCCATCCAGATCCGGCGGCGGCAGTACCTTCAACCCACACAACTTTAAGATAGCCATCTAAGCGTTGCTTCCGTGGCGAACTTGCGGCCCCGCACCCTTACGTTAGACACCAGCCAACCGACAGCCTAGGAGCTCCGCCGCCTCAAGAGGTGCTGCTTCCCATTGGGAATCGATTGACCCAGAATAAAAATTCAGACAACTGACGCCTAAATAAAGTGATTTGATATGAGGGTGCAACCTATTTGGTGGCATGGTGAAGTAGGCAGGTCCAGCTGCCGAGTCGGTGAGGCCGACGCGGTTGCGGTGGCGACCGACGGCAGGGAAACAATGATGTCGCGACGGTCGACGGCTACGGGGAAGCAGCACCGAGACTTTGGATGGATCCAAAGTTGGAGCCGCTCCAGCACCGTGAACAATGGCGGGGGTGAATCGGTTCCGGTATGGTTCATGCGGTCGTCGTCGAGGCAGCTCCAGCAGCATAGAGTAAGAGGCACACGGCCCAGTGAACGACGACAAATGGACAATGTCTCCGACATTAGGGAGGAGGGCGGCTGTGAAATTGGTGTCGTGGGGGCGCCATGGAGGAGGGGCTGAGGTTTTGCGGCTCGGGAGAAGGGAGCTTCCGGGGAGTAGGTGATTTGGCGCCGACGAGGTATGAAGCGGTGGGATTGGGAGGGGAGTGGAACCATGTCTTACTGACGCATTTGTCTGAAATGTGAGGGGGAGTTACAGTTATACCCCTGCCTTTAGGCTTCTCAGCTTGGGTCTGTGTACTGAGGGTCAGGGGTCGTAGAGTAACTTTGCTTATCCCCAAATAGTGGGTGGGAGCGATTTTGGGCGAGGAGGGCGTGTTTTGAAATATAGTGGGTGCAAGCGATTTCGGGCGAGGACAGCGTGTTTTGAAATAGTGGGCGCGAGCTATTTCGGGCGAGGAGAGCGTGTTTTGCTGACCTTGGTTTATCAATTATTCGGCACATGTCATTTCAGCCGAGGAGAATGCACGCTTGGATAAAGTTACAAACCTATCCTCGATGTACAACGGGCCAATTGATGCGTGTCCCACATAGGATGGTAATTTCGCGTCTCGCATTTATTTGCTCGGGAGAATTCCACCGAGCAGAGGATGTTTATCGGTTCGTTCAAATTTTGGGAGAACGAGCATCCACGTCTACCTTACCAAGTCGATTCGAATCAAATTTTGAAGCTTGCCACTTCTTTTTTAGATGGAAAGATGATGCTTAGGAGTAATGTGTTTTTACATGCTCGTTGCTAGCGATTTACTATATGACAAATGTTGACCCACTCAAAAACAGGAATCAAACCCAAAATGAAATATCTCGATTCAATGAAATAGCTCGTTCACCAGGTCAAAATAGTGAACTAAATCCAAAATTGAACACCTCAATCGAGTAGCATGTTGTACAGTATTATAGTACTCCATGAACATGTTGAAAGTCAAATTAATGAACTTGTTTGATATACGCATATATCCGTTCATGTGTGGATTGCAGACAACATGTTCTCCAATTTAAATATTTGAATGCAAGTTTATATCGAAACATGGTTTATATCAGTCTTTGAT
>NC_057795.1:620664408-620701336 GCF_018294505.1 Triticum aestivum
ATGTATATATACTCCATCTATAGGTCTATCTCGCACACTATGTATGATACTCTAGTCCAAGCTAGATATCTTGGTTGCACTCATCGTACGCACACAAATTCCTTGGCTCGTTGCCTGTAACTCTCTCACGCACCACTCTGTCGTCTCGGAGCTCTTCCCCCCTCTCTCTCAAACTCTCCATCTACCTGGGTCACACATACACATGCATATCTCACTCGCACTCGATATGCCCATCTAAAACTCTATCTCTCTCCCTCGTTCTCTCTCCATCTCACACGCACACACACACAATCTCATGCCTAGCTAGCCAAGTATGCTGGTCTCTCACTGAATTGTAGGCACACGCAGTCCCCCCTATATGTATATGACTAGCTAATCTTAGTCTCCATCACAAACATGTGCATGGTCTATCTCAATTTCTCCCGGGGCATCTTTCTATCGCGCACGCACCCCCCTCGATCTCCCACCCATATAGTCCCCTCACGTATCGAGGGGATCTCTCTATCACAAACACACCCTCTCTCCCTCCCCATGCGTCCATGTTCTCCATGTGTCCCTCTCGACCATTGTTCCTTATTGGACAGACCTCTATTGGACATGTGCTATAGGGGTGTCTCTCTCCGTTGCAAACAATCACATACTAGCTATCTTCGTGTATCTCCTCACCTCGCTTTTCTATCTCGGAGATGCATGCGTGATATGTTCGCATAAGAAACGAAAAAACAGACACACTCTCTAATTTATCATTTGTTGTCACTTTCTCTTTCACACACATACTCTTTTTGCACACTTACCCATTCTCCTTCACACGCACTTGATATCTCTCGACTTAGGCACTCTCCTCGGTCCATAGCATATAGATTTATTGAAAAGTCAAACATCACAAAGTTTGACCATGTACGTGGAGAAAAACAATTACATCTAGAACGGCAAACATATACCATTAGATTCACCGTGAGATGTAGTTTTGTATGATGTATCTTTGGTATTGTAGATATAAATAACATTTGCGTAAACCTGATCAAAGTTTCCAAAGTTTGACTTCTAAAAAATTTACATGCACTGCATTATCGAGCGGATGGAATATCTCTTTCCCCCTCTCAGCTATCTGACGCACCACTCAGCCTTATCGGGGCTCCTCAATCTCTCTCAAACTTTATATCTCCCTGGTTCACACATACACATGTCTCGCTCGCGCTATACATATAGACCCATCCAACACTCTCCGCCCTCGTTCTCTCTCTATATGATACGCCCCCCTAGGTACCATAATGCCTCACTCCATCATAGGTGCAAGCACTCCCCCCTAAGTATGATTATGTCTCACTAGCCATTAGGAACACACGATTGTCTCCTTCCATCCATACGTCTATCTCGATATCTCTTGGGGTATCTTCTATCACGCACACACCTTGTCACTCGATCTACCACCCATGTAAGCCCATCACGATCTCCAGGGGATCTCTCTATGACAAACATACACTCTCTCCTCCCCATGTCTGCATTTTCTCCGTACGTCTCTCTCAACCTTGCTCCCTTGTTTGCCAGACCTCTCTTGGCCACGTGCTAGGGGTCTTGCTCTCTCGGTTGCAAACAACCACACACTATATCCTCACCTTGCTTCCGTTGTCGAAGATACATGTGTGATATGTTTGCATAAGGCACACACGCTTTTTCTCTACTTTTATCGTGTGTTGTCCATGTCTTTTTCACACACGCACACACACTTTTTTCACTCACTCATTCTATTTCTCTCTCTCTCTCTCTCTCTCTCTCTCTCTCTCTTTATCTCTCTCTCTCTAGTTGGGGACTCTCTCACGTCCATAGGCATATGGATGTTTTGAAAAGTCAAACCTCAGAAAAGTTTGACCGGGTATATGTGGAGAAAAACATTTACATCTGGAATGATCATTAGATTCATCAGAACATGTACTTACTTCATACTATCATTTATCTTTGGTATTGTAGATATAAGTAATTTATTTATAAACTTGGTCAAAGTTTCAAAAGTTTGACTTTAAAAAAAAGTTGGAACTACATTATCGAACGGAGGGAGTAGCTCTTTCTCTCTCTCTGCTATCTCTCACAGGCCTCCCCTCTCACTCGAACTCTCTATACCGATGGATTATACGCTCAATGTGTCAGCGTATAGCTCCATATATTGTTTAGTTGACCGGTCAACCAGTCCACATGCTGCCTTGTCAGCTCGTGTTCTGTATCTTCGTGTGCTAGCCCATGTGGCAGTGGGTGAAAATAAGTAAACTAGAGGCCCATCGGACATGGGTGAAGTAAACAAAGTTGAAACCACTCGGGGTAGCACCCCGCACGGTAGTAAATTGAGGGCGCATTGAGGACACACTTCTTCCATGTGAAGGACGCACTCGCGCACACCCAACACACAACACACACCAGCACATGTGTACACCGGCATCGCCGCCGATTGAGATGGACAGCAAGGCAGCCAACAAGCGGAGGCGGCTCGAGCCAAAACCGCATCCGGCGAGCCTGGACTTCATCAACAGCCTCCCCGATGACATGCTGCTCGTCATCATCGGCCTCCTCCCCACCAAATCTACCATGCAGACCACCCTGCTCTCCCGGCGGTGGTGTCCCCTCTGGCGCCGCGTCCCCCTCAACCTCACCGTCGATAGTTGCCGCTACAACGGGGATTGTAAACGCATGGCCGTAGTCTCCAAGATCCTTTCAACGCACACTGGGCCAGCCATACGCCTTGACATCCGCATGTTTAGTACCAACTGCAAGGTCCAACCCAGTTCAACGGGTGGTTCTTATCCCCTGCCCTAGATCAGCTCGAGGAGCTCAGCTTTGAAGCTGGACGATGTCGCTCTCTGCTACCGTCTGCGCTCCGCCTCACGCCAATGCTACGCCGCGCCAGCTTCAGCTCCTGCTATCTTCCCCAGATTAATGCCGCGCTCGCCCTTCTTCTCCCTTAACTCAAGCAGCTCGACCTCTTCGACGTTGTCATCTAGAAGAAGGCTATGGAGCACCTGCTCCGCAGCTGTACTGCGCTCGAGTACCTTCGTCTTCAGCAGATCCACGGGTTCATTAGCCTCCACATCGCCTTGATGAATCTCCGATGGATTTATGTGTCTTGCTGGCCCCGCAACAGGACATCAATTGGGAAGAGATCACTCCAGCTGTTCCATGTTATGGTCATTGAGAATGCGCCTTTCTTGAAGAGATTGCTTGTATCGAATCTAGAAGGTCCAACAAAAATTAGGGTCATTGACTCGCCGAAATTGACAGCGTTGGTGTACTCGTCTGCCAAATTCTCCGAACTCTTTATTGGATCCGTAATCATTCAGGTACATCACTCATCTTCTTCTCCGTCTTCTTGAAATTCACATTTTTAAATTTCTTCTTGATGTATTTACGGCCGTCTTCCAGAAAATGATTCCCACAAGCATGACCCAGTCTATGCGCACAGTGAAGATCTTGGCAATAAAATCTAACGACCCCAATCTGGATCAAGTTGTTGGATTCCTTACATGCTTTCCATGCACGGAGAAGCTACTCACCAAGGTGAAACTTCTTTTCTATTAGTAAACGGTAATCACAAAGTAGCTCAATTTTTTCATAATTTTCCAAAATTACGATGACAAGTGTAGTGTTCAAAACTGCATCTACGCACTGCACCGAAATAAATGTTTTTAGTATTTTTTCTCACGTGATCACCTGCATCGTTTTTTTGTTGTACTAATATAGTAGCCTAGGCTAGTCTTAGTGGAAAGTAACTTAGACTACTCCAGTAACTCTATGGTTACCCTAAGAGCAAGTACTACCTCCGTCCTGGTTTACTCTTCCTATTTTGTAGTATCAAAATTTGACCATAGATTTAACTGACAAAATGTTAATGCATGTCACTAATAACTATATCGTTGGATTGGTATTTGAACATAATTTCAAATGGTGTAATTTTTAGTGACATGCATTGGCATTTTCTTCGGTAAATCTATGGTCAAAATTTTATACTAAATACGAGGTAGTACAAAAGTGGGCTATAACGGCCCTCCACTATGTAGGCCAAAACACGTGCCAAATTCACTTGTGATGCATTTGGCATCGATGCCCCTCCATTTCTCACCTGGTGCCCCAATCTGGATCACCTACTTTGCTCCGGTGCCAAATCAACTCATGCAATGAGAAAACACTTGCGTGGGAGAGAGAGGACTGAGGCAATAAAAAACACTTGTTTGGGAGAGTAAGAGGCTGGTGTAGTTGGTGAGGGAGTCCTGGATAAGGGGGTATCCGGACAGCCGGACTATATGCTTTGGCCGGACTGTTGGTTATGAAGATACGAGATAGAAGACTTCGTCCCATGTCCGGATGGGACTCTCCTTGGCATGGAAGGCAAGCTTGGAGATTCGGATGTAGATCTCCTCTCTGTAAACCGACTCTGTGTATCTCTAGCCCCCTCCGGTGTCTATATAAACCGGAGGGTTTAGTCCCTAGGACTGATCATCATCATCAACAATCATACCATAGGCTAGCTTCTAGGGTTTAGCCTCTCTGATCTCGTGGTAGATCAACTCTTGTAATACTCATATCATCAAGATCAATAAAGCAGGAAGTAGGGTATTACCACCATCGAGAGGGCCCAAACCTGGGTAAACATCGTGTCCCCAGTCTCCTGTTACCATTAGCCTTAAACACACAGTTCGGGACCCCCTACCCGAGATCCACCGGTTTTGACACCGACATTTGTGCTTTCATTGAGAGTTCCACTATGTTGTCGCGATAAGACTTGATGGCTCGCCTCGTTGTCAAGGACAACATCACCTCCGGGGATCCCTGGATTTAGGCCAAACTCTCTGGCTGGGCGGCTTCGTTTTGGCCGCCCGATCGGCTGTCACGCCGACAATGACTTCTCAGGTCATTAAAAATATCCTCCACGTTGATTCGGAAATTGCCGAACAGATGGATCCAATGGATCTCTTCTCCCTCAACGAGCTCTTGTATCGCATCGCCGCGCTGGGCGTCGCTACGGACTATGATCAGATCGGGCTTAAATCCAACCAAAGGGAGATTCACTCTCCGTCGATCACCCATGAGATAGCGGTAGTGCAAGAGCGTCATCCTAATTCTCCCTCTACCTTGAGGACGAACTATGTCCGGATTTCCAAGCTCTCTAAGCCGGACACCCGTTTGCAGGAGGACATTATCCAGGCCCCGGATTCAACATCGGGTGTCGGGCTGAAGAAATCGGGCAACGCCCCAGAACCCGAGCCGTTAAGCTCGGAAGCCTCTTTGCCCCTGGGTCCTAGATCGGGTCGGGATTCGGATTCATATATGCCCACCCACCCAGATTTGTCATATCTTTCCCATATCAGACAAGAGCCCCAAGAAACAGTACATCACTATTGGGCCAGATTCCTCCTTGTGATAAACAGGGTCAAGGACTGTCGCGAGGCAGATGCAATCTCCCTCTTTTGCAAAAATTGCACGGACAAAGGGATTCTCAGTGCTATAAGCCGCCGCGACATAGTACACTTCACTGACTTATCGGCCATAGTGTAGAAGTACTGCGCGATGGAAAGTGCCTGGAAAACTCAAACAAGTTTCTGGGACAGTCCGGCTCTGGCCAAATCCCCTGTCCGAACTGAAAGGGTAAACTCTCGGAAGTCACCCGATTCAAGTACCAAAAAAATAAAGCCCGCTGCAAGGCGAGGAACCGTATTGGAAGAATGGCTAAATGGGTCGTGCAAGATTTATAGCACACCGAATACTATGCCAACGCATAGCCTTAGAGCATGTTGGATACTCCAGCAGGTGGCAAAGAGCGGCGAAGATCTCCTCATAAAACATCCGCCGGAGACAACAATACAGTATTTACAGTCTTCGAGACTTCGCCTCAAATAATAGGCGAAAGCGAGCTCAGCGCAGCCTCGCAGAAGTTTGCCACGTGGAAATAATAAACCCATGGAACGACGCGGCTATAACCTATAATGCCAGCGACGAACCCCAATTCCGAACAGTCCGAGCACCAGCTGCTTTGGTCCTTAGCCCAATCGTGGATGGCTTCAGGCTTACTAAAGTGCTCATGGACGGCGGAAGTGGACTAAGCCTCATCTATGAGGAAACCCTCAACAAGATGGAAATTGACAAGAGCCGCATTGAACGAAGCAGCACTACCTTCAGGGGAATCATCCCTAGTCGAGAGGCACAATGCGCAGGGAAAATCACACTGGATGTGGTATTCTGCACGCGGGAGAATTACAGGTTCGAATAAATTACGTTCCAAGTAGCCCCGTCCAGCAGCGGATACCATGCCCTCTTAGGGCGGGACGCATTCACGAGTTTTCAGGCTATACCCCATTACGGGTACATGAAGCTCAAAATGCCCGGGCCCAATGGAATCATTACTCTAGCTAGTGATCTGGACGTCGCACTCCGCGCCGAAAATAAAATTGCCGCCCTCGCCCTGGAGGCATTATCAGAAGCCCTCGCGGCCGAAGAGCTGACAACACTACGAGCAACAGTGGACAGAGACGACGTGATACTCAGCAAGCGACCTAAATCCACCTCCTTCAAGCCAGCGGACGAGATAGTCAAATTCCAGGTCCATCCAACGGACCCCTTAAAGACAACTTCCGTAGGGACACAGCTGAACCCCATAATAGACGCCGCACTGCGAGACTTCCTGCGTGAAAATTGGGATATTTTCGCCTGGCATCCTTCAGACATGCCGGGCATCCCACGCAGGCTGGCCGAACACAGCCTCAATATACTAAAATGATACAAGCCAGTCAAGCAGACTCTTAGGCGCTTCTCAGAGCCTAAGCGGCAAGCCATGGGAGAAGAGCTAGCCAAGCTACTCGAAGCCGGATTCATCAGAGACATCAAACATCCGGATTGGCTAGCAAACCTGGTAATGGTACCAAAAAAGGACAAATCCTGGCGCTTATGTGTTGATTTCAAAGACCTCAATAAAGCTTGCTCTAAGGATCCATTCCCCCTTCCCCGCATTGATCAGATAAAGGATGCCACCGCAGGACACGATTCATTGTGTTTCCTCAACGCATACTCCGGATACCATCAAATAAAGAGGGCAGAGTCTGACCAGGCTGCAACAGCCTTCATCACCCCGTACGGCCCCTTCTGTTTCAATACCATGCCCTTCAGGCTAAAAAACGTCGGCGCAACCTATCAACGCATGATTCAGACATGCCTGGAAAAACAAATCGGCAAGACAGTAGAGGCCTACGTAGACGACGTGGTCATCAAAACAAGACACGTCGAAACCTTACTAGACGACTTGAGGCTTACGTTCGATAATCTTCGAACATACAACGTCAAGCTCAACCCGGAGAAGTGTGTCTTCGGAGTACCCTCCGGAAAATTGCTCGGCTTCATCGTTTCCAATAGAGGAATTGAAGCCAATCCGGCAAAAATCCGAGCTCTGTCATAGTTGGCTATCCCAATAGACCTCAAGCAGATCCAAAAACTAACTGGATGTGTGGCTGCCTTAAGCCGCTTTATCTCCCGCTTAGGAGAAAACGCACTACCTTTGTATCGCCTTCTTCGATGCACCGAACACTTCGAGTGGACGGATGCGGCCACGGACGGACTGGAAGAAATAAAGGCACTCTGGGCCACTAACCCAGTCCTGACCGCGCCAAATATTGGCGAACCCATTCTATTATACATAGCCGCAACAAACCAAGTTGTGAGCGCTGTGCTCGTCGTCGAACGAGAGGTAGACAGATACAAGTTCCCGCTCCAAAAGTCGGTATATTATGTGTCCACTGTCCTCACTCCATGTAAATCTCGGTATCCGCACTATCAAAAGATAGCATATGCGGTCTTCATGGCATCCCGGAAACTACGACACTACTTTCAAGAGTGTTCGATCACAGTGGCCTCCGAAGTTCCACTCAATGACATAATAAATAACCATGACGCAACCGGCTGAATTGCTAAATGGGCTATTGAGCTCCTTCCGTTTGACATAAGATACAAACCACGGCGGGCCATCAAGTCGCAAGTACTGGCTGACTTCGTCACTGAATTGACAGAGGCCGAACTTCCTAAAGAGTACGGCGCGTACTCAAACTAGATCATGCATTTCGACGGATCCAAAATGCTGGCCGGATTGGGAGCAGGTATCATTCTGACATCCCCCACCGGAGACACGGTGCAGTACGTCCTCCAAATACTATTCATAGACTCCAACAATGCAACCGAATACGAGGCTCTGTTGCATGGTCTTCGGATGGCAGTCTGCATGGGCATTCAATGCATCAAAGTGTGTGGGGACTCAAACTTTGCAATATCTCAGATAAATGGAGACTTTGATGCCAAGGACCCGAAAATGGCGGCTTATCGCAATGTCGTCCTCAAAATGTCAGCTCAGTTGGAGGGGCTCGAATTCCACCATGTGGTCAGAGAAAATAACGAAGCGGCCGATATCCTTGCCCGCATTGGCGCTAAACGCGACCCCGTCCCACCTAATATCTTCCTGGAAAGGATGTTCAAGCCGTCCATGGCATGGGAAGGGGAGTCCGGCACTATGAATCCGGCACCGAACACAACCCCAGATTCTGAACTTTCTGACGTAATCGGAGGTTCTGCCACCGAAACAACACCTTTGGCCCACGAAATAATGGTTGTCATCACCCCGTGGACTGAGCCCTTCTTGGCCTACCTTAATAGGCAGGAGCTCCCCGAAGACCAAAATGAGGCACGATGTATCGTGCGACGCTCTAAAGCCTACAAAGTCCATGAAGGAGAGCTCTACAAGAAGAGCGCCACCGGAGTGCTCCAACGATGCATCTCCGAAGAGGAAGGGAGGCAGCTCTTAGCCGAAATCCATTCTAGACTAGGCGGGCACCACTCGGCAGCCCGAGCTCTCGTAAGCAAGGCCTTTCGGATAGGATTCTACTGGCCGACAGCCCGGGCAGACGCACAGGACCTTGTCCAACATTACGTTGGTTGCCAATTATTTGCCAATCAGAGCCATATGCCCCCTACCACCCTCCAAACAATCCCCATAACTTGGCCATACGCGGTCTGGGGGCTGGATATGGTGGGACCCCTTAAAGGGGGAAGCCATAAGAAAAAATACCTATTGGTCATGGTGGACAAGTTCACCAAATGGATAGAAGCCAAACCAGTTAAAACGGCCGAATCTGGACTAGTGATAGACTTCATCAGAGGTTGTACACCGTTACGGTGTCCCCCATAGTATCACTACTGACAATGGCTCAAATTTTACAGCCGAGTAGGTGAAAGCCTGTCGTGGCAAAATGGGCATTAAGCTCGACTACGCCTCTGTCTATCAGCCCCAAACAAACGGTCAGGTCGAACGTGCAAATGGTCTTATCATGAGCGGCATCAAACCCAGACCAGTGCGATCCTTGAAGGAATCAGACACGCATTGGGTCGAGGAGCTCGACTCCGTACTCTGGGGGCTGCGGACCACGCCGAATCGCACCACCGGATACACACCATTTTTATGGTATACGGTGCAGAAGCAGTGCTGCCCTGCGATATAATTCATGACTCACCTCGCGTGCGCATGTATGAAGAGAAGGAAGCCGAGTTAGACCGGCAGGACAACTTAGATGCTTTTGAGGAGGAGCGTCATGTCGCTAAAGCCCAATCCGCATTCTATCAGCAACAGACTCGAAGGTATCAAAGCAGAGAAGTGCGGGCCAAAGCTTACAACATTGGCGAACTTGTTCTACGCCTACCTGAGAAGAAGAAGGACAAGCTCAAACCCAAGTGGGAGGGTCCCTTCATCATTGATAAAGTTCTCACCGGAGGAGCGTACCGTCTGCGCAGTGCATCTGACAACAGACTCGAGCCGAACCCATGGAACACGGTGAGACTCCGGAGATTCTACGCCTAGCGCCGAACCTAGTGTTCGTCTCCTTAACTCCGCCCCTTCAATTATGGTCTCTCCCCTCATTTCTCGACCATTTTCTTTTTTTTACAGCCTTCAAACTATACGGATGCCCTGAGCATTCCGGCCGCATTGTGCGTGCATACTATACCTGGGGGCTTCCTATTCGGAAGCTAAATATAACCACTTTAATGGCTTCTTGCCAGCCACATATGCATTTTTCTCTCCATATGTGCCTTTTGTTCACCATTATATGCATCAATATGACTTAAGTTTTGGCCATGCTGGGTTGCCTGGCTCTTGTATTTATGCCCTACTTTCCCGTTAATTCGGCTAGGGCATAAGGGGAGCACCTCTGCGATTGTTACTGCCGGTTGAGCCGGATGTGTACCTCAGACTGGGTGAAGCCGAAAGCTAGCGTTCTTAAGGGAGTATTCGGTCAGTGAACAAAAGATGTCATCATTCATAACAACGAAAATACCCAAATGTTTTGTTTCCCACGCTTCTGTTCGCAGTTCGGACATGCACATTGATGCATGCGCCCTCAGAGAAAGGAACCCCTAACAGAACTATTCTCTCTGGAAGATGTTTCTTACTATCCATGTAATATAACATAACTAGTTGGGTACTTGTCTGTTCAAGCACTTATGACCCCTACGCCTGGTTTCCACGCATACCCCAGTTTTTTCATAACTGTGCGGGATTCGGATACACCCCGGACTGTCGGATCTGGGGGCTGAAGCGAAAAGGTCTGCCATGACAAATGATTTTTAATCCGGCTAGGGAGTACATGAGCTCATTAAAATTACATAGTTATATAGACTGGCTGTAGTCTTCCCCTATACCATCCAACAGCCTGTCCAGCTTACAATCCAGTTGGGAATACTTTGCAGCTAACGCTACTTGGTCATAAACCAAACTAACGGGTATCTCTTGTCCATCTGACCCAATCGGTCCGACTTCAGCCATATGATTCGTGTCAGCCTTGGCGTATCGCGTCTTCACCATGGCCCAAGCTTCCCTCGCACCTTGCCGGCAAGCTGATATCTTCCATAATCGGAAGCGCCGCCGTGCTCCTTTGAGCATCTCTGCAAGCTCGCTCATGCCTCCTGGCAGGGAAGCAGTAGGCCATAAAGCATGGGCAATACCCTGCATCACCTGCCGAGCTCGTTCGTGCAGTTGTGAATGCTCTTGCAGTATATCACCTGTGGAGCCGGACATCTCCTCTTCAGGGCATCCCGCCAACATACCTACAGACATAACTCTGTCAATACGCCTCCTCGCCAAACTATGCCACAGTTCGTTCAAGCACTTACTATAGATGCCACGTCGAAGCCTCCGGTTCTCCTTCACGGAGTCCGCGAGCTGAGCCCGAACATCTTTCAGTTCGACGCTTAGTTGGAGATTAGCATCTTGCAGCTTATTCTTCTCCTCAATAGACTTCGTCAGCACGCATTCGCCCGCCTTCAGCTGACTTCACAGATGTCGCTCATCATCTCCTACAATCTCCGGATTTCCCCTGGGATTGTCTGCCGAACATTTCGTCAGATTTTTAAACTATGCCGAACACACGAACTGATAGAAGAAATTCTTACCAGAACAAGTCCTTTTGGATCCCTCTTGTTCGGATACGTTACCCTTCATGTGGGCCTTACACTCCTCTAGCTCCTGAGACAACTGGGCATTCTTCTCTACAAGAACCTATGCATTTAATGATCCTTAAATCAGTTGTGCCAACTGTTTCAAGTCTCAGGGGCTACTACTATACATACTTGTTAAATTTTCTTACCCGTATATCCTTCACATATTTGTCCGTTGCTCTAGCAAGTCCATCTTGAGCAGCACGGATATAGGCGTGTCCAGAATTGAAGGCATTGAACGCCTCTTCGGAAAAAATACCACCGCGGAGTACGGCCCGCCGGCGCTGGTGATTCATGGCGCTCTCCACCTCCGGATTGGTGGCGGAAATCATATCCGTATCCTCCGTAGGAGGACAGTTTGGCACTGTCCCCATGTCTGCCTCTGCCCGTGAATCCGGTCCAGGAATCCGGGTGCTGGAGGCATGGCTGGTAGGGTTCCCGGGCATAGTTCAGCATTTCCTGTCAGGACGTAATTAAAGCCGTCTCGCCTCGACAAAAAGATCAAATGAACCACGGGGCAAGTTTGACGAATACCTCTGTGCCTGCGTGTCGCTCATGACCGCCTTCCTTTTAAGCCTACCTTGTCTAGGCGCCTCTTGCTGAGAAGGCCCCGCGGGTTCTGTGTGACTTCCCGCCCGTCGTTTCTATAAAAATACGACATGTGAGCTTAAGGTACGGCAAAACGAAGGAATTATTTCAGAAGTTTGGAACTCCTACATTACTTAAGTGTGACACGGGAAACAGTCCGGGATAATCCGCGATGATGGCCACTAAGGAGCCGTCACTGCTCGCCTGAAAGTCCCGTCGACGAATTTCACGGATATGTCCGGATCTTCTTCAAGTCCGGGATCAAGAGCCCGGCCGGGATCCTCTGGCTGCGGGGAGGGGCTGTTGAACCCTTTCACGGCCCTCCTTAGCTCCTGTTTTGAAATGACAAGATAAATAATTACGGCAAAGAAAGTGGGAATGAATAGAGTCGAATAACAAATAACAACTTACCCAGCTTAGGGGGTTGTACATGGAAAATCCATCCCGCGGTTTAATGCGGAGGAACTCCTCTTCTTCTCCCTTGTACAATTCGGATCGTATCCTCGCCAAAGATGTGGCGGAATCTGGACCTTTGCGGCCGCAGCGGGAGGCATCGTCTTCTCCATTGAAGTTCCACATGGGTTTTCCCCTATATTGAAGTGGCTGCACTCCCCTTATAATACATATTGACATGACTTCAATTATTGTCAATCCTGATTTAGCCAGGGTTTGAATTCGGCTCATCAGATAGAAGACTTCCCTGTTTTCCTCCTCCTGGGGGCTCTGAGGACGCCAGCTTTGGCGTTTCTTCAGCGGAGTATTAGTGAACTCAGGAAGGTCCGTCCGGACTGGGTCCGGAAGGGGAACGTCGTCAACATAAAACCACTCTGAGGGCCAGCCTTCGGACGCCTTCTTTGGAGTACCGAACAGGTATCCGGTCTGGGCGATGCGCCATATTTCGGTTCCGCCCACTTGATATATAGATCCCTCCTGGTTGCGTGGGACAAGGCAAAATAACCTCTTCCATAGCTCGAAGTGAGCTTCGCAGCCTAGGAACAGCTCACAGAGGGCAATGTAGCCCGCAATATGCAGTACAGAGGCAGGGGTAAGATTATGCAACTGGAGACCATAAAACTCCAGGAGCCCATGGAGGAATGGGTGGATTGGAAACCCGACACCTCTTAGTAGACACGGGACAATGCATACCCGCTCCCCCAAAGAAGGGTTGGGGAATCTCTCCGCTTGCTCCCCGCCATTATAGGTGGCTAGTCCGGATCGGACGGGGACCATGTATGCGGGCGGAAGAAACCCTTTGGTCTGCAGCTCTATTAGGCGGCTGTGAGGGATGGACCACTTTTCCCAATCCCCTAGCTTCGGGCTGGGGGAGCGGCGAGCAGGGCTGTGGCGAACTATCATGATGGGATGGCCTCTTTGGGGCGCACTCTGCGGAATGCTTGCTTGGGGGAAGATGGTGTGATTTGGATCTGAAGAACCCCGTCTCCTCCAATAGACGGTTCATCTACGGGATTAGGGTGTCAAATGCAAAAATGCCCCAGCCCTTCGCCTTCGATTGACACGTGGAGGTGGCCATTATTGAAGCACAGAAGCCGAGGAGTACAACCTTACTGGGAGGTCGAACACTATTCGCCACGATGGGTGCACCGGATTCGGAGAAGAACCCACCTTGCAATGTCGAAAACAATCTGCATGCGGACTCATCGTCATTGAAGTCTGGTTCGGGGGCTACTGAGGGAGTCCTGGATAAGGGGGTATCCTGGACAGCCGGACTATATACTTTGGCCGGACTGTTGGACTATGAAGATACGAGATAGAAGACTTCGTCCCGTGTCCGAATGGGACTCTCCTTGGTGTGGAAGGCAAGCTTGGCGATTCGGATGTAGATCTCCTCCTCTGTAAACCGACTCTGTGTAACCCTAGCCCCCTTCGCTGTCTATATAAACCGAAGGGTTCAGTCTGTAGGACTGATCATCATCATCAACAATCATACCATAGGCTAGCTTCTAGGGTTTAGCCTCTCTGATCTTGTGGTAGATCAACTCTTGTAATACTCTTATCATCAAGATCAGTCAAGCAGGAAGTAGGGTATTACCTCCATCGAGAGGGCCTGAACCTGGGTCAACATCGTGTCCCCAGTCTCCTATTACCATTAGCCTTAGACGCATAGTTCGGGACCCCCTACCCGAGATCCGCCAGTTTTGACACCGATAGTTGGTTTGATTGATTTGTTTATACATGTGGGTCTGTGTGCACAACGGTGCCAACTCTCTCCCATCGCGAGAGCGGTGTCAAAATCTTTTGATTTGACATCGATGCGTATTATGTGGCATACATTTGTGAAATATGGCATCGACCACATAGTGGAAGGCAAAAAATGCCCAAGCTCTTCACGAGCTCCTACGTAAATGAGAGGAAACAGAGAGAGAGGGAGAGATAGATAGATAGATAGATAGATGGATAGAGAGAGAGAGTGAAAAAGTATCACTAGCCAGCCAACCCTATTGTATGAGTGAATGATATTGGTACCTCTTGATGACACGGCAATCTTATACAGCCAGCTGCTCTAATATGTTCTCTTCTTTTGCAGATAAAAAAGACCCGAAAGTGAAAAATGTGCTGCACTATAAGAATCTCATCGAATGCCTTGATCTCCATCTTACATAAATTGATTTGATCAAGTACCGAGGCAGCACATCTAAGATTAAATTGGCCAGGTTCTTTGTTCTTGAGGAAAGTGTGCTCAAGGTAATGAGGTTTGGCGTTCTCTGGCGCAACAATGAATGGCATGCTGATCACCGCAAGCGTCTAAGCCTAAATGACAAAGTCTCCATAGAGGCTGAATTTGTTTTTGAAACATCGAGTGGGCAGAGACTCGAAAACTTATTTGCCCGTTAGTGACTTGTCAGGGCGGTGGATTTTAGTTTGTACGATAATGCTGCATCCACCTAAAGTAACGAAATTTCTTACGTAAACTTCCTAGTAATTCCATCTTCGTAGGTGCAACATTACTCCTAACATTTGTAATATCAGTTTGAAACTTGTAATATTGCCGTGTCCTATTCCTGCATTTTCAAAATCCTACGTTTTCAAAATCCTGCAAATCAAACAGGTCCTGAGTTGGTGATGATGTTGTGCCTCCCATCTTTCACAAATAGCCGTCGGATCTAGATCTGACGCATACAAACCAAACTTCCTCCATTTTTGCAAAAAGATGCCCACACTTGTTCCCTATTTACAAACAACTCCTTGTCTCTCACAATCAGCCTTATCTCCTCCCCACCACATCTAGAAGACCATGGAAAAATCTGGCGCGATGGCCGCTGTCTGCACCGTCCACCCCCAATCTTGGTGTTTCGTGCAATGCACGGGCATCTACGCACGGGAAATTATGTCGAGCACGGCTAGTGGTAAGCAGGCTAGCTCTACAACCATGATGATAGTGACTACAGACGGTGAGACTAACTATGGTATGCCGAACACAGTGCCTATACACAGGTGTCATCTCCGGCGCAGGGTCTTGTCACTTCACTGTGAGGAGCAGCACGGAATAATTTGACCAATGGGTAGTAAAGTGCTACTACATTGGTAGTACTACTACTAGTACTACTAGCACCACCGTCTGGATTTAGAAGTACTACCATGTCCATCTGGATTCTAGTATTTGACTAGGAATATCTAGTAATGCATGTCACAAAAAATGTACTACTCCCTCTATAAATAAATACATGGTGTATTGTTTTATTCCTATCGGCGAGAGAACTTAATGTCTTTTTGCTAATTAATAGGATTACATGCAATGAACTAAACACTGCATGTCATGTTTGGTAGTCACAAGTCATTGAAAGCATGCACAACCCACATCTCTCATTGGTTGATATGTCACGAAATAAGAAACGAGGAGGGAGTTAATGTAATGTGCCTAAGTGTTTTGGGATTATTTGATTTTCGTAAGGTGACTTACACAATATTTTTTTACATGCATTAACATTTTATTAGTTAAATCAAAGGTCAAAACTTGGCGCAAAATGCAAAGGGGACCAATAAACCAGTAAATATCAAACTTCTCTTGTTTGGCCCCAACTAAAGGTCCGGTGAGATGACTATACTGCACCGGCACATAGGGGGACGTAGCTTCATTGACTTACTGCAACTTCCTTTGGGTGAATGACACGTGGGTCCAATGGGTGACTGACCCACCTGTCATACAGCCAAAGGCAGGTGCAGTAGAGGGCCAAGGAGTAGATGACCAACACGCACATGAATTCAACACAGTCTGCACTTCACATATAAAGGCTCCCCGCCAGTCCAATCTAATA
The DNA here is from genome assembly GCF_018294505.1 of Triticum aestivum. Classification (NCBI taxonomy): domain Eukaryota; kingdom Viridiplantae; phylum Streptophyta; class Magnoliopsida; order Poales; family Poaceae; genus Triticum; species Triticum aestivum. The sequence continues at coordinate 620,680,776 of NC_057795.1, forward strand.
TAAAATCCTACGCACCTACGCACGCTAACCAAGGGCAAGAGTGATCACTCGAATCACAAGATCAGTTGACAAGAAGCTAAGGGGGTGCTTGGATACGTTTTAGTCCCATGACTAAAAGTAGTGGGACTAAAACTTGCTAGCCTCATCCATGCTTGGATCCAAATACTAAAGAGACTAAAATCAAGGTAATGAGCATTTATTATCCTCCAAACCCTCCAATCCAAAACTCGCATGTCTTAAAGGAGAGGAGTTGAATGAGGAGAGAGAGAACTAATCCACATTTTAGTAGGGGTACCCCTGACTAAAAAACTTTAGTTTCAAGACTAGTTTTAGCCCCTCTTTAGTCAGGGGTGCTTGGAACTTTAGCCTCTTAAAGAGACTATTTTTAGTCAGACTAAAATAAGTCCCTTGGATCCAAACACCCCCTAAGCTAGACCCATGGAGGCGATGAGCGCGATCATCAGCCGGCTGTGCCAGATGGTCCATGAAACGTCTCCATGTAGTGCTTGAGGCCGCCAGGGCGAGGGGCCGCTTAGACGACAGCTTCAGCTCCTTGTTTGACAAGGTCCTCGCCAGTTTCCTCGACAAGCTCACCGTCGTCAAGAAGCTCGCGGACGACCTTGACGTACGCCTCCAGCCGACGCGCCCAAGCTCTGTGATGCCTGCCATCCTCAATGGCCACTATGGTGACAACCTCTTCGACGCATTGGTGCCCCTGCGACTGCCCGCCGTCGTGCCGGAGAATGTCCACCTCAAGGTCGTGCTTGCCGCGCAGCGCCTGGCGCAGCAAGACACCATCGACATAATCACCCATGTCTACACGCAAATCGTCCACAAGGACTACTACATGCAAGAGGAGGACGATAGGACGTTGGCCTTCTTGGACCGTAGGGCAATCTTGGACGACATTGTTCAGAAGCATGTTGAGCTTGCCGCCAACGTCGCCGCTCCTCACACGTCGGTTGGTGACCTGGCGCACTAGGGCATGAGGATGTCGTTGATGGATCCATATGTATTTTTACCTTTTCATCAAATCCATGTAGTAGTATATGGTACTACTAGTAATTATCTTACCTTCCGCATCAACATCATAATTTTCATACGTACTCCATGCATGAATCGCGCTAGAACCAAACTTCTCATTACTCTAGGGAAAATCATTATTTATATCTATCGGTCCCTCGATGGAGCAGAACCAAATTTTACAAGTTACATGTTCAAAAGGAAAAGCCTACTGTGTTCGCGTCGCACCCCCACACGGTTGGTTCGGCACGCCGCTCAAGGGGGAATGCGTGCGGTGTTGCATTTTCACTTACAAGTGGGACCGCAGTTGAGGAAACCGACTATCGGCAAACCCCCACCCCGCCCACCGCGCGATGGATGAGAAAACAGGAGGGAGAAGAGATGGTTGTAGCATGGACTCCAAGAAAATTGGTATTGGATGGGACTCGTGTGGGTGGCGTGTGCCATACTGCTAGACATGAATGCTAGTTATGGCCCATGCCACCCCACTATATCGATCATATATCGAGGTGCTGGTTACGTAGAACAAATTTCCCGGAGTCCGTGCTCAGCCCTCCTCTATCTCTCTTCTCAGCTAGCCAGCAGACGCACGGAGCCCATCGTCCGTTTGCTCATATGCGGTCCCACATGTCAGTGAAAATGCAAGAGGACCCACTGAACCTGCACATCTTTCACCTCGACGTGTTGGTGATGAAAAACAAATCCAATAAAGATCTTCGATGACCTCTTTTGGAGTTACTCGTGAGTAGTAACATTCTATTTACAGTTTAACCCAAGATGCACATCACATGGCTTCAACTACCACTCTATTTTCTCGCATGACACGACCTAGATGTTGGATGTCCCACGTGTCAGCAAAAGGAGGAAGAACCCGACCAAATCTTGGGTTGTGCTCTCGGATTAGACTAGTTGTGCTAACTTAAAATTTTATTATGTAGAATGGATGCAAGTTTTGCTATTGGGAAGAAGAGTACATCGATATATTGATAGAGCACAATTTAGTAGATGTTCTAGCAGTTTTAACTAGCATAGCGGCTAGAGATGAGACTAGTGCACTTGTTGATAGAATAGAGGCTAGACATGAGACTAGATGCGAGGAAGCAATGTCTACTTCTTTACACTCGAAGAAGAAAGAAGCACGCAAGATCGAGCCTCCGCAGATCAACAATGAATGCATCCCTCTCTCTGCTCTGGGTTCCATACTCATGTGTTGTATCCTCTATTGTATTCATTTTCTCTTCTTCTATCAATGAAAAGATACGCAAGCTTTGCATATTCGCGAAGAAAACATCAACAATGAATGCATTGAGAAGGCACTAATCCAACTTACAGGAGCAGTTATGGAAGTTGGATATCTTCTAAAATGTATTCTTGTGGTTCTTGTTTTCTTTGTTCTTGCTTTTCTAGTCAAAATTTTGGTGATGTATTTCCATGTACCAAAAAATCAATGACGAAAAAAAGATATGTGTTTGCAAAGAAAAATGTACGTGGCCGGGATGCGTCCACGTGTTCGGCGAACGGCCATAGCATTCGAGAAATGGCCCAGGCACGACCCCATTGCCCTACCCAAATGGATAGAATCCGGGCAAAACGGAGGTCCGTTTGGGGTCATGCGTTGGAGTTGGCCTTACAAGTGGGATCGCAGTTGAGGAAACCGACTATCGGGAAACCCCCACCTCGTCCATCGCGCGATGGCTGAGTTAGAGAAACGACGAGGTTGAAGAGATTGCTGTAGCACGGACTCCAAGAAATATGCTGTCAGATGGAAGTCGTGCTGGTGGCGTGTGCCGTACTCCTAGACGTGAATGCTTGTTCTGGCCCATGCTACCCTACTACTCCTACTACTTATAGTAGTAGTATCAAGGATTCGAGGTGCTGGTTATGTACAGCGAACAGACTAACATATGGCCCACCTCACACTATGGCCAAATTTCCTGGAGTCTGTGCTAGGTTAAAAAGTGTTCTTTGTGAGGGTGGGTGGGTGGTCTCAAGTTTAAAACTTGTTGTATTATGTATACATAGACGTAGAGATGGTGCAGCAGTTCTGAAAGTTTGAACCCAAACATCAGAATGCAATTTCTACTGGACTCATCCGAGGACCTAGGATGATGGGATTCACAGCTACAGTAAAAACACCCGCCGGACGCACAAAGCATGTGAAGCTAGTACAAATATTGTACTATTGTTGATTGGCCTCATCCGATAACCTGTTGCAATGCACGTACAATTATGTACTATATGCTCCTTCCCGGTTGTCGGGAATCTATGTTCTTCCACTCTTTTGTTTCAGACATGAGCTTTGTTCATCCTTTTGCCAACACGCGGGACATCTATATGCGTCCATTTTAAAAAGCATACAATATGTCTCCATGACACACGGGACATCTAGCATCAAGGTGGCGTGTCATGCAAGAAAATGGAGATATGCAGTGCATAAGTGAGTCGCACACTTTGATGGCACCTAGTACTACGCAATATTTTTTCTCCTCGATGGCACGTGAATAGTGCATGTACTCAATGACAGAGCACCGGATGGTAGCCATGGACATGGTCGAACCTTTTTGAAGAGAATACTAATAAATAACTTTGATGTGTCCCATCAACTCGCAGAACGACGAGAAGCTTGCTTACCTTCTCCCTCGCCAACGCGTGCGTGGTGGCTCGCAGCACGAGGAGAAACTTTTGCTTACGAGCGGTGGACATGCAGCAGTTCATTTGGTGTTAGATTGCTAGAAGTACTACTGTAGTTCCATCATTATTGTTTGACTTCTAGAAGAGGAGAAGAGCCAAGCGCAAGGTCACCTACTAACCTAGTACAATACTACTATAGCCAAAGCTGGTCCACCTTTTTAGAGCATGGTTAATTAATATAGGCGGCTCTTGCAGCAACACATCATTTAGAGAAAGTACTCTCTTCGTAGGAACAAAGGAAGTGAAACAAAAGTTGGAGTGGATGCTAGATTGCCAATTAAAACATGATTACATATCAAAAAAGATCCTATAGCATTCTATCCTATGAATCAAACGACCAATGTTGGAAAATTATGAGGGGGGGTCTCTCCAACAGTATTCCTCGGCTCGCACCTAGCATCACGGTGGTCGAACTTGGAGTCATTCATCTGGTACACGTGGCATCTCAGATCTGGACACAAGGTGACGCGACCTCTCACTTCGTCCGCCATTTAAAGTGACGCGCCAGTGGAGGACTAGGATACTCCAATATTAGGTTGGCTCTATGTGATGTGGCAACTTCATATACTAACCGGATGCTAGCTATACTACTATTGTACTCACACTCCAAGAAGTGACTCGAAAACAATTCATAAATTGAGTCTATGACATGCATTTGCAAATGTACCATTCGTTACATACAACAACTCATCAACACACAACGACAACGAGGATACATGTTGGATTATAGATTATTTCCAATAAAACATTCTAGTAAATACTGAAGTTTTCATCACACAACAAATAACAAGCAATGAAATGAACTTCAACTCAACCAATCCTCGGCGTTGGAAACGCTTGCTTTGAACCATAGGTGCTCTAGGAAGGGCCAGCTATTGTCAATATCAAGAGCAACGCAGGACTGATCATCCAGGCTGAAGCGGCATATATCATGAGTAGGGTAGGGAACCACCGCAATGTCTGAGGTATAGATACAATTGCTTCTCATAAATGGTAGTAATGTTGTGTCAACAGCAGCTGGATCGCCTTTAACCATTATTGGATAGTTTGGTCCAAGGAAGAGCGAGTTTTCTCCAAGACTATCAATACTGAACCAGGGAGAAGGTGTTGGCGCTAGCACACTAGTATCGATCCCGAATACCCTGCAACGGGTGTTGGAATAGGTCGGACCAGGGCGACCATAGGAGACAACACGTGCTCCCTCAGTAGTAACAATCTCAATCCATTGGAATTAGTTGCCAGGTGCCACTGAGTATATAAGTCATGCTCGTCCTCATGCTCGTGATCATCACCATCGGCATTTCCCCCTTGGTTATAATTTTTTTTCAAGTATAGGTGGTGGAATGTTCACATGACCTTGCAAACACAAGAAGAAGGTTAATTAGTAAAGGGAAACTTGCTAACCCGCATGCATGTGGATGAAACAATTATAATTACGGTGGAAGACAAATGTACCGAAACTACGAGGATCCCATGCAAAAACAGTGCCACGAGTGGTGGAAGCAAACGCAAGATCCTCGTATTCAATTGCATCATAGTACTCAACATCCGTGTATAGAAACTGATTTTTGAGCAATATCCATGGACGAACCGTGGAATCAGTAACGACGTCAACAAGGTTGTCGAAGATAGCAACAACTTCATAGTTCTTGTAATTCCAAGAGCGGTTGGGAACTCGACAAATTGCTATTTTCCGTAGATGACAACCACCATGATCGTATTTGAACGTACGTAGATCATATGTGTGCTCAACCTCAGGGCACTCTAAGATTTTTGGAAGTGGAATCCTCTGACGAGTGTACACATTCACAAGTTCCCACTCGCAATTGTACCCAATATAAACAACCCAATCTCCATTTGCGCCAGCCCAGGCCTTACCCTTAAGCAATGGCATCTTGACATCATATGTATCATTATTAAATAGCATCAACTTGCACAAGGCGAGGCCTCCGTCGTCCGCGCCCATGCGAATAGGCTTATAGCAAAGAAGTTAGGGGAGATCAAACCGCTCCTGGACCCTTGGGTTCCTTGTAATGTCGTTATTAGTTGAGTCGAGATTGTTGGGGATATAACTATTAGGTATTCCCACCCAGGAGGGGCCGGGTCACACCTATGATGAAGCCCACTGACGACACTTAAAGATGGCGGTTCACTTAAAGGCCCAAGGCCTGGAGGTGACTTAAGGCCTGTAGAGATAAACCTCCATGTATGTGTAACTTGTATTGTAAGACAGGAATAGAGAGAGGCCGAGCCGGACACTGTTTATGAACCAGCCGGGACTTTGTGAGCCGCTGGCTGTCAACCTCTGTCTATAAAGGGACGACCGGCGGCGGTTCAGGAAAAGAAAGATCAAGTCGAGAACTAGGTCAAGCGGATTCGCTCCCTGGTTATCGTGACAGAAGCAATCCCACCCAAAACTAGATCGTAGGCTTTTACCTTCACCGCAAGGGGCCGAACCAGTATAAACCTCGTGTCCTTTGTCCCGTTTAACCCCTTTAAGCTTCCTAGTTGCAATGGCTCCACGACTAAGTCCTTACGCTAGGACATCTGACGTGACAATTCCACGACAGTTGGCGCCCACCATGGGGCTAGCGCATGGTGGATTTGAGTTCTTGAAGGGCAGATTTGAAGGGCTTAAAGGATACGCTGTGGGCCAGATGACCAAGATTCGTCACGGCAAGCTCTACATCAATGATGCAGGCTGGGGCCCCGATGCCGGGTCAATTGAGTACGGGTACCGGGTCCCCTTCGGAGGAATCCACGTCTTCATCGGCAAGATCGGCGAGCTGGGCCCTGAGCCGAACATCTTCATCTACATCATCAAGACGGCTCAGCGTGCAAGACCCGCCTGGGTTCAACCCGCCGTGAGGCGTGCCTTCGTGGGATGCATCCATGGAGGGGAATTTTCTGAAGGATCTGTTTCTGGCGGTGAGACAGCCATCTACTCTGATGGTGAGTCGTCCATAGGTCAGACAGATTCGTTCTATCAACTGCAAGAGGGTGGGCTTGGGGGATGTTCCATTGGCAGCAGTATTCCGGACCCCTTTGAGCCGCCGACCAGAGTCGGGATCTTCATGGAAGGTACCCAACCCGTGTTAAATTCATCATCTGCAGCGGCAATAACCTCTGGGACAGCAGCAGCCGGGGCAGGAGGCCCTGCGCGCTTGCCGGCTCAGGTGTTGATGGATCTCATGGAAAAGTTGATGACCCCGTTAACCGCCGTGGTCAACCCGGTGGATCAGGCTCAACATGATGCGGAGGTGGCACAATTGAAGCTTGATATAGCACAAGCTAAAGAAGACCTGGCGGCGGAAGACATTAGGATGACCGCAGAGCGGGCGGCTCTGTATGCTCGAGCTCAGCAGATTCTGTCACAGGCTATCCAGCTCACGATGGATCAGAACGCGTCAAATGAGGTTATGAGAAGGTGCCAGAAGACTCAATCTCGTCTGCCTCCGGTTTATGATCCCAGGAACCTTTTTCAGACACCCGGAGCAGGCCCCAGTAACCCACCGGAGGTAAACCGCATTGCAGTACCCGAGACCAATATGCCAGTTTAGCCACAAGTTATGGGACCCCCACGTTCGAATATTTCTCCACCTCCTTATGTGCCAACACCACCGGGTCATTATTATAACCCGCTCGAGAACATGATCGCGGCGGTAGCACGACTGGCGGCTCTCCCAGCAGATGGTGATTCACCAACGGCGGTTGAAACACGAAGGGCCAGAGATCTTCTTCGGACAGCTTTAGCACAGCAGGAGGCATACTCTTACAGTAGAGACATGATTCATTCGACCCCACGTTCGAGCCGGAGCAAGAGTTATAGCAGGCATCTAGACTCGCCGGCCGTTTCAAGCAATGCCAGTGCTGCTATCTACCGCGCGAGTACGACCCGGCTCAGGGTGGGGCTCCTAATGTGCATAATTAAGATAGAGTACGTCAGCAAATTGAGCTGGTGGCTCAGCAGGCAGCTCAGTTGGCGGCTCAACAGGCGGTAGAAATAGCAGCTCAACAGGATCAGCCCCTGCCGGTTTATCTGACAGCGTGAGTTGAGGCAGGTTTGGTCACCAGGACTGGGGGCGTACCTTGTCTGGTGCCGGCTCTGCGTAATGAGCGTTTGCCCAAGGATTTCAAGGGGCCTCATAAAGTGCCTAATTACATGGCCGATTTACAACTTGGGGCATGCATTGAAAGTTATGAGATAGCCATGGAGCTACTGGAAGTTAGTGACGCTGCAACGGCTAAGTACTTCACCATGATGCTGGATGGAATGACTCGTAATTGGTTGAAAGCTTTGCCGCCTAATTCCATTGGTTCATGGGCAGAGTTAAAGGAGCGGTTCATCCAGAACTTTAAAGATACATGCAAGCAGCCCATGTCGATTGTAGATCTGACTAGTTGCCAGCAACAGGAGGGTGAGTCCACGACCCATTGGGTGCCGGGTCAAGGAAATAATACATTCCTTTGATAAGATGGATGTCGGCTTTGTAGTATTAATGTTAGAACAAAATTGCCGTTTTGAGCCTCTGATGATGAAGCTGGGGTGGCTCAAGCGTGACTGCATTGACATGGGCCAGTTGATGGCAGCACTAGTCAAATATGTTGACTCTGATAGTACCAAGGATCCCGAGTCTGATGATGAGAAGGCAGGGAAGAGAAAGAAGAGCAGCAACGCTAAAGGTCCTTAGCCTAACCCGACAAATCAAGGAGGCAATAATAAACATAAGGCTGATGGTAGCTTAGAGTTTGTGGCTAACACCAATGCACATGGCAACAATCAGCAGCATAAGGGGAGGCCACCTCCTCGATCTAGCGGGTCAGGTCCTACTCTCGAGCAGTTGTTAAATGAACCCTTCCCGAAGCACGACACTCAAGAGAAGCCGGCTACTCACCTATGGAAGGATTGCACTATGATGAGGGCTTTCAAGAATTCTAACATATTTGATAGTAATCATGGGCCGGGCGGCGGTTTAGGAGGCGGCGGCTTTCATGGCCCGAACAATGGAAGTGGCGGCTCTGGTTTCGGATTTCAGGGCCACCAGAGTAATCAAGGTAACTTCAATCAGGGTAGTCAAGGCGGCTAGAATCAACAATCTGGCCAGGGGGTCAGCAACAGCAGCAGCAGTCCGGGTATCAGAGTCATCCAAAGCAATTGAATAGTGGGCAGTATCATGTCTTCACCACGAGTTTATGCAAGCGGGACCAGAAGCTTCACAAGAGGGCAGTGAATGCCATTGAGCCGGCAGTTCCTCGATACTTGCAATGGTCTGAGAAGCCCATTACATGGAGTCGGGAGGATCACCCGCCCTGGGTTGACAACCTGGGTCACTTGGCTTTGGTGGTAGCACCTCAAGTTGGGGGGCACAAGTTCACTAAGGTACTCATGGATGGAGGCAGCAACATCAATATCCTTTATTATGAGACCTTCTGTCGTATGGGGTTAACTGACAAAAATCTTAAGCAGTCCAATACTGTTTTCCACGGCGTAGTTCCTGGTAAGTCGGCATACCCAGTGGGCAAGATTGAGCTGGAGGTAGCCTTCGGAGATGAGTATGATTCCAGGGCTGAGAAGTTAAATTTTGAGGTGGTCAAAATCAGGAGCCCGTATCATGCTCTGTTTGGGCGACCGGCTTACACCAAGTTCATGGCGTGGCCGTGTTATGTTTATCTGCAGCTGAAGATGCCAGGTCATAAAGGAACCATTACGGTTCATGGTAGTCGAAAGGTGGCTTTGGAGTGCAAGGAAGGTGACGCGCTTATGCTGAGTCGGTATGTGCCGCAGAAGAGTTAAAGTTTTATAAAGACAATGTTGACCCAGCAGACATGACGTCCTTGAAGAAACCCACCACAGATTATGAACCGGAGATGAAGTTTAAATCGGCTGAGGACACCAAGATGGTTGACTTTGTTCCTGGCGATTCATCTAAACAGTTCAGCAGCAGCGCCAATCTAGATCCCAAATAGGAAAGCGCGCTCATCGAGTTCATCCGTGAGAATCGGGACATCTTTGCATGGAAGCCTTCTGACATGTCGGGTGTACCGCGAGAACTTGCTAAGCATACTCTCAATATTGATCCTAAGTATAAGCCGGTCAAGCAGTTTCTTCGGCGGTTTAATGAGGAGAGGTGCAAGGCCATTGGTGAGGAGGTGGCCCGACTCTTGGCAGCCGGGTTCATTATTGAGGTATTTCATCCTGAATGGTTGGCTAACCCGGTGTTAGTGCTCAAGAATAATGGCACTTGGGGCATGTGTGTGGATTACATGGACTTGAACAAGGCTTGTCCGGCTGATCGTTTTGCTCTCCCGCGTATCGATCAAATCATTGATGCTACGGCGGGATGTGAGCGTCTGAGTTTTTTGGATGCTTACTCTCGATATCATCAGATCAAAATGGCAGTTAAAGACCAGGAGAAGACGACGTTCATTACTCCCTTTGGAGCCTTCGGCTATGTTTCTATGCCTTTTGGGCTCAAGAGTGCCCAGGCGACTTATCAGCGTTGGGTGCAGAATTGCCTTCATACTCAGATTGGCCGCAATGTACATGCTTATGTGGATGATATTGTGGTGAAGTCCAGAGAGAAGGAAACACTGATAGATGATCTCAAGGAGACCTTTGATAACCTCCGGGTCAACAATATGATGCTTAACCCGGCGAAGTGTGTCTTTGGGTACCGGCAGGCAAGCTCTTGGGATTCCTGGTTTCTAACAGAGGCATTGAGGCTAACCCAGAGAAGATGAAGGCTATCACCTCTTTGGCAAAACCCAGGTGTATCAATGATGTTTAGTGTTTGGCGGGTCGCATTGCTACTTTAAGCCGTTTCATAAGCTGGTTAGGTGAGAAGGCCATACCGCTGTATCAGATGTTGAAGAAGACAGACGACTTTGTCTGGAGTGATGCTGCTAACGTTGCCTTTGAGGATTTGAAGAGACAGCTGGCTGAGTCGCCGGTTCGTTCCGCTCCTATTGATAAAGATCCCTTATTGTTATACATGGCAGCTAACGCACATCCTGTCAATGTGGCCATTGTGGTGGAGCGCAAGGAGACTGGTAAGGAATATCCGGTTCAACGGCCGGTTTACTACATCAGTGAGGTGCTCATTGAGTCCAAACAGAGGTATCCACATTGGCAAAAGCTTGTTTATGGGGTGTTCATGGCCAGCCGGAAGCTTAAGCAGTATTTCCTGGGTCATCCCATCACTATGGTCAGTTCTGCTCCTTTAGGGGATATCATCCAGAACAGAGAGGCTACAGGATGAGTCGCCAAGTGGGCTATCGAGCTTGGGCCTCACGGTTTAAAGTATGTACCACGTACTGCTATCAAGTCTCAAGTACTGGTGGATTTATCAACGATTGGACAGAGTTGCAGGCGCCTAAAGAGAAGCCGGATAACACATACTGGAATATTCACTTTGATGGATCCAGGCAATTGGAAGGCTCGGGGGCTAGAGTTGTTTTGGCTTCCCCTCGATGTGACAAATTTTGTTATGTGCTAAGGTTAATGTTTCCCTGTACTAACAATGCAGCTGAGTATGAGGCCTTGCTCCAGGGTCTTCGGATGGCTAAGGAGATGAACTTAAGCCAGGTAAGGTGCTTCGGCGACTCAGCTTTGGTAGCTCAACAAGTATCAGGCAAGTGGGATTCCAAAGACCCTCTCATGGCGGCTTATAGACGTGATGTTGATGCTGTTGCTGCGCACTTCAAGGGTTATCAAGTGGAGCAGATCGATCATAGGAAGAATGAGGCGGCCAATGCTTTAAGCCGGCTTGGATCTCAGCATAAACCGGTACCCCCGAACACTTTCTTGGATGTTTTGCATAATCCTTCTGTTAAGTTACCTACAAAGGAAGACTTGGCTATACCTGACCCAGAAGCATAGTTGGTGGCAGCTCTTCATGTCATCCCAGATTGGACGGTGCCATATTTGGCTTACATGACCCGGGGAGAATTGCCTGAGGATGAAACCTTGGCTAGACAGATAACCCCCCCCGGTCTAAATCAATGACGATTGCCAATGGCGAGTTACATCATCATAGTGTCACTGGGGCATTTCAATGTTGTGTGTCTCCTGTGGAAGGCCAAGAGATTCTTCGTGAGATTCATGAGGGAGATTGTGGCCATCATGCTGGTTCAAAGTCCCTTGTGGCCAAAGCTTTCCATCACGGATTTTATTGGCTGACGGCTCATGCTGATGCGGAAGATCTGGTCAGTACATGTAACGGGTGTCAGAAATTTTCACGACGAGCTCATGTGCCGGCTCAAGAATTGAGGATGATACCAATTAATTGGCCGTTTGCTGTGTGGGGGCTTGACATGGTTGGGCCTTTCAAAAGATCCAAGGATAAAAAGACCCACATTTTGGTGGCAGTGGATAAGTTCACAAAGTGGGTGGAAGTAGAGCCGGTCAGTAAATCTGACGCGGCAACGGCGGTTCAATTCATGAAAAAGCTGATTTTCCGTTTTGGTTTCCCCCATAGCATCATAACTGATAATGGCACTAACTTGTCCGAGGGGGCTATGGAAGAATTCTGTCAACGTGAGCATATCCGGCTAGATGTCTCATCAGTAGCTCACCCCCAATCCAATGGTCAAGCGGAAAGAGCCAATCAGGAGATTTTGAAGGGTATCAAGCTCCGGCTTCTAGTTCCTTTGCAATGAACACCGAGTTGTTGGGTGGAGGAGTTACCATCAGTATTATGGAGCATCAATACTACCCCCAATAGATCTACGGGTTATACCCCTTTCTTCATGGTTTATGGAGCAGAGGCGGTTCTTCCTAGTGACATCCGCCATGACTCGCCCCGAGTGGCAGCTTATGTGGATGCTAATAATGAGCAAGCACGTCGGGAGGCACTCGACCTGTTGGATGAGAAGCGTGACTTGGCAGTAGCCCGCTCGGTGATTTACCAACAGGACATGCGGCGTTATCACAACCGCCGGGTTAAATCCAGAACCTCTCAAGAAGGTGACTTGGTGCTCCGGCTCATCCAGGATCAGACTAATGCACACAAGTTATCCCTGCCTTGGGAAGGGCCCTTTGTGGTCAGCAAGAATTTGAACAGCGGGTCATACTACCTTATCGATGTTTGAGAGCACAAAGACTCATGTAACTCGGAGGAGGAGACCCGCCGACCGTGGAATATAGCTCATCGTCGGCCTTACTAAACTTGACCCACCTGCTCTCATGATGTACATATCTTGGTGATGTATATATTATCAATAATAAAGCAGGACCTCTGTCCTTTCCATCCTCAAGGATCATATGTCTTCATCGCCATAATTTCAAAAAGATCAACTGGGGGCTAATCGTATTCGAATCTAGCTTAACCCCTTTTGGTCCGACCCTGATCGTATTCGAATCAAAGTCATTAAATATTCTCAAGGTCACTTGGGGGCTTCCTGTTCAAACATAGGTCGTATTCAAACCAAAGAGAACATAGCTGTCAGTACCCACTTGATCGGCGCAATGCCAAAACCCACTTGGGGGATTCTTGACCGTATTCGAATCATAGCTTAACCCCTCTTGGGTCCGACCTGGATCGTATTCGAATCAGAGTCGTTAAATATTCTCAAGGTCATTTGGGGGCTTCCTGTTCAAACATAGGTCGTATTCGAACCAAAGAGACCATAGCTGTCGGTACCCTCTTGATCGACGCAATGCCAAAGCCACTGGGGGCTACATGGTCGTATTCGAACCCTAGCTTAACCCCTTTGGGACGTTTTTTTTGAAAATGTAACCCCTTTGGGACGGTTTACTGATCATATTCGAATAGAAGCCTTAATTTGTATTTCTATTCTTTTTTGCTTAAGTCTTTTTTGAAAGCACTCTTTGGATTTGTCTTGAGACCTTTTCTGTGTTCATGTTCTAAGGCATATGAGGTTTCTGTTTGAGCCGGCTTGACTTTGAACAATCAGTCGCCAGGCGTGTGACACACTCCAATTGAAGTCACGACTTCTAAACTGGGTCATCACCCTTACTGTACAGGTCATCTAAACCGGTAGTAAAAATTTGTTATCTCAGGTATGATGTTATCATAGTTATATTGGAAGTTCTGATTTTCATCGGGATTATTTATAACTCATATTTCACATTTATAATTATGTGGGATAATTATGACCCGCCTTGCGGCAAAACCGCCAAGGGTCTCTGTGATCTCTCTCTCTGTACATGACAGATTACAGGCTTTGTTATGCACAAGGAAAATAAAAAAAAGCATAAGACAGAGTAAATATATGATGGCGGATTAAACAGTATTAAGGCGTCAAAACGTGCACGAAGGCACGACACGTCAACGTCATTTCTACTCCTATTACATGACTCCCCGAGTCAAAATGATTAACATTGTTTTTCAACAAGACTACAAATATGAGGCGCCCGACGGATCAATTTTATTGATGGCCTGAAGCTTCCGGATCAACCCTTTCCACTTCTTCGTCCGGTTCCCGGTCCTGGAATGTTGATGATGACCAGTCAATGCCACTCAAAACTTTCAATTCAGCTTCGTCATCAATTAATCCAGCCAGGTCAACTTCAGGGGCAAAGGTATGCTTACGAATTGGTGGAATCAGATTGTCAAACTATATTGTGGTGTGGGGATCCTCTCGTTCTCTGCATCATAACCCACCTGGTACTTGGAGAGATCCGCCTCTTCAGCAATCAGAGTGGCCATAGGGCTCACTTCCTTCACACAGGCGGTGAAATCTTCCTTTTCAAATGAAGTACCATCTTCCTTCCGGCTGGTATACCCAATGGCGATGTCGGCCGAGTGTAGCTCCGGTAGCCAGGCTTTGGCCCGGCTTAACGTGGCCACAGCTCCGGCTCTTACAGGCGACCGCCTCAGTTCAATAAACCGTTTGGGTAGCACAGAAAGCTTGCTTAGTACATCCGATAAAAGTATTGGAACTTCATTTGACAAGGCCACGGTGGCTAAGGCGCACTGAGATCCAGTGTAGAGTTGCTCCACTAGTGTATAAATCGCCTTCATCTTTGTCAGCATGTCTTGGTTGAGATTTGAACTCCTGGGGCCTGCATAGCAATGTTAGGTGCATTGATAACAATTTATATGATCATCGGAAAGTTTCAAATATTTATAACTTGCAGGACGACTTACCAAAGATTGCTGTAAGCATCTAGGTCACGTGGCGTTTTAAGCCGGACAATTCATTGGCCGCCTTTTCAAGAGCCGCCTCTGCCTTGTCAGCTCGTTGGGTTAAGGCCTTCATTTCATCAGCCCAAGCTTTTCTCTCCACCTCAAAGTCGGCCTTCAGCTTCTCTTGTTCAGATACACTAAATTCAAACTTGGAGTTGGCCCTTTGGGTTTTTGTTTCTTGTGATTGCAGGCGGTTCTTTAAGTCAGATATTTCTTATTGAAATTGACTGGTGGCTACCTGCACAATTACTGGATCAAAATCATGACTATTAGCATATCATATTCAAGTCCCAAGCACCTTACAAGCAAGATTACTTGGCACTTGGGGGCTAATGTCTACCGCCGAAGTCTATCTATAGTGGCGGTTCACAAAGTTACAGTCCCAAGCACTTTGCAAGAAAGACTACTTGGCACTTGGGGGCTCATGCATATTGCAGTTCAAACTATGTAGTTAATATATTATTCACAAGCATGTGAAGGACCGACTCATTCATTTTGATTAAGCCGACCCTTGGGGGCTACGGATTAAGCCGGATATTACAGGTTTAATCTAGAGACATTATTAATACTTGTCTGATACTTCTAAATCTATAGCATATTCATCATAAGCTGTAGACTTGGGGGCTTGCATAATAAGGATGATTCAGAGAAGAAATGATACCTCAAATTTATGGTGCATTTGCTTCACCATGTCAATTTCGACATCACGGCTGCTGTGCACTTGACTAAGATAGCCAGACAAAACATCCCCAATACTCATCTGAGAGTAATCAGCAATATCAAATCTGACCTTGCGGCGGCTCAATTGCTCCTCCTTCGCAGATCATTTGGCAAGTATAGTGGGTCTCCCCGGCTCAACATAGCCAGTTCTTGTAATCTCCACGTCAGCATCATCAGATTCGTCTGCCTTGGATGGGCTAGGGACTTCAGGATCTTCAACGACATCAGTGGTATGTTCTGCAGGCAGGTCAGAAGTTGGCACCGCTGTATCATGAACCGGATCAAGCGCCGGCTCAGGAATAGGAGCATAAGGAGCAGTCGTCTGGAGCTCCGGCTCGTGGTCAGACGACTTTTCAGCCGGCTTATTCTTTTTTACCCCTTTGTTGGGTTTTGCTTGTCCACTGCATAAAGATCAAAAAGGATGTACAAAACCCAAATAGTTGCATTAATGTACAAGATAAGTAAGTCATCATTACCTTGGAGCGATCTTGAAAGCCGGCATGTTCGATTCAATTGAGTCATCGGAGGAAGGAGATGTTTCCTGATAATTTGGGTCAGAAGGGTTCAGTGGTTGACGAGTGAGATCCGCCAAAGGATAAGAAGAATGTAAGTCGGAGGTGACCTCGTTCTGGCGTTTCTGTGGTGTATTGGGCAAGACGGAGGAGAGCTCTGTGTCTTTGCTGGTCCGGGTCCGCCTCTGGCCCTCATGAATCTGTCGCTTCAAAAGAAATTGAGGATCTTGATAAGCTAAAGGATGTGAAAATCTTACTTTCCGGGTTACTTGGCGGATTTTCGGGCGCGACAAAAGCTCTGAGTCGGAGGAAATAATAGTTACCTCTTCGTCCACCTCGTGACTCGTGCCCGTGTCATCCTGATCATAATCAGTATCAATAAGGTGATTAAAAAACGAGCCAAGAGAGTCAAGGGCTACCTCCGAGTCAAAAGAGTCATCCAGATGAAGTTGCTCAAAAGCACTAGGTTTCTTTCTGCGTCTCTTCACGGCGGCTCTCCTAGCGGCTCTCTTGGCCTCCCCGGCTCTTTTTGCGGCCTCATTATCATATTTGACTTTCCAGAATTTGTTATCAGCCTATGAAAATTAGCTAAAGTTTGAGTACAGATAAAACATCAATATTGGAAATGACTTGTTCAGCTTGGCAACTTACCGCTGGAGCCGGGTTGGCTGTGTAGAAAGGGTTTAAGCCCACCTTGCCGAAGTCTACTAGGCTTTCATTGAGAAGACACTTGGTCATGTCATTGATGACGTGATCAGGCAAATTATCAGGACTGTATCGCAGAGGATCATCTTTCTTGCCTGAATAATTGCACATTAGATCGGGGCGGCGGCTTAATGGAATGATCTGCTAGGCGTGCCAGACCCAGACCAACTCAATGCCATTCAACCCATTCCCCAGAAGAGCTTTGATTTTGGCCAAGGTGGGGGCGAGCGTTTTGCGTTCGGCGGCTGATATCTTGTCAGGCAGTGGATGATTGGAATCAAGACGCGAGGCGGGAAAACCGGGCAGAGGATTCTCATCAGCCGGGGAAGTGTCTTGGCAATAAAACCACGTTTGATTCCGGTCTTTAGGGTGGCTTGGCAGATTGGCATAAGGAAAAATGATGTCTCTCCGACGTTGTATTGAGACGCCGCCAAGTTCCAAGCTCTGTCCGCTAGCGCATTCGTTTTGGCGGTTCAAGTAGAATAACTCTCTGAAGAGTATCAGGTTGGGTTCTTCTCTAAGATATACCTCACTGAACACTTGAAAATTACAAATGTTAGACACAGAATTGGGTCCAATATCTTGAGGACAGAGATCAAAGAAGTGGAGGACGTCCCTAAAGAATTTTGAGCCGGGTGGTGAGAAACCCCGGTTCATATGATCCGTGAAGACAATCGCTTCCCCTTCCTTGGGTTGAGGTATCTCTTCTGTCGGGTCAGGGGCACGGTACGACATGACATCCCTTTTCGGCTGATAGCCGACTTTTAGAAAATCTTCAAGGGTCTTCTCAGTGACAATGGACAGGATCCAGTTGCATGAGGTGCTTGTCTTAGGTGCCATTGTGATGGAAGCCTAAGAAAGGATAAAAATTTCTGGTTCAAATATAAGCCAGAGGAAATATCACAGTGCATGTTCAAGATGGCGGCTTATGAGGGGCCTAATGGTATAAGGCTAATTATGTAAGATTATTTAAGCCGCCATAAGGCTCATAGGCAGTTAAGTTATTTAAGTCGCCATGGGCGGTCAAGATTATCAACTAAGCATTGCCTTTTAAAACCGGTGATAAGAGTCGCCATGGCTAGGTGGATGTAACAAATAAAGTGTTTGCCTAAGTGTTGCATAAACAAGTTTCACAAGTTGCAGCTACTATTTTGGATCAAACGGTTGTTCAGAAAAGAAAATATTCCAGACCTAAAAACGAAGTACAGATGAGTTCATCAGTTCTAATGAGGCCTCTTTTGCAAGTTAAAGGGGTCTGCTAGTATCAGAAATGAGTGCGAAATAGCTATCGCATGAGTTTTATACTCTCTTTGGATCAAAGGAAGTTGCAGTGGTAGAACTATGAAGAAACCAAGATGAACACCGAAGAACACAAAGAACTTACAAACCCTAATACAGATTTGAAGTAGGAGAAGAGGAAAACTTACGGCTGCAAGGCTGCTGCGGAGGCTCGCCGCCGTTCTCTGGATAGATTCAGGTCGATGCAGCGGCCAAGGTCGACGAAGACGAGGTGCGCGGCGGCGACGGCGGAGCTTGAGCAGCAGTAGGGTGCGAGAGGAAGAAGATGCAGGAAGGAGAAGAATGAGGAAGGACCTGGTCGAGTCTATTTATAAAGAAAAAATTGATAAGTGGGTGCGAAAAACGAGGAGGCCAAAGACATAAGTTATCCAACTACAAGGATGCCTTGATTTTCGGGATGGTCTTTAAGATAAGGATCCGTTGAGGTATATTGGACAAAGCATAAATTGATGACAGATAACATTTGACGGGTTATCCCAAATCCGGAGGATGACGTCACGACGGGTTAAGTTCTCGAACAAAGAGGAAGCAGACGATTTTTCTTAGGTGTTGAAGATTGACATGACCTAGTTCAAATCAATATGGGGCCTAATGTTGGGGATATAACTATTAGGTATGACCCGCCCAGAAGGGGCCGGGTCACACCTATGATGAAGCCCACTGAAGACACTTAAAATGACGGTTCATCTAAAGGTCCAAGGCCCAGAGGCGACTTAAGGCCTGTAGAGAAACCGCCATGTATGTGTAACTTGTATTGTAAGATAGGAATAGAGAGAGACCGAGCCGGACACTATTTATGAACTGGCCGGGACTCTGTGAGCTGCTGAGCGTCAACCTCTATATATAAAGGGACGACCCGGTTGCAGTTCGGGAAAAGAAAGATCAAGTCGAGAACTTGGTCAAGCGAATTCGCTCCCTGGTTATCGAGACAGAAGCAGTCCCACCCAAAACTGGATCGTAGGCTTTTACCTTCACCGCAAGGGGCCGAACTAGTATAAACCTCGTGTCCTTTGTCCCGTCTAACCCCTTTAAGCTTCCTAGTTGCAATGGCTCCACGACTAAGTCCTTACGCTAGGACATCTGACGTGACAATTCCACGACAAGAATGGTCTTGAACGAACCTGCCATGCTAGCCGAGGTGAGGACGTCGCACCAATCAATGAGTTCCTCCACCATGTCATCTATCAGATCGGAGAAAGAATAACAGGGTCGTTTCCGTCCTGTTCCCTCCATGGATAAGACGATCGAACAATGGCAGAAGGAAGGGTGAAGGAAAATGGAGGAGGGAGGAAGAGCGTGGACACCAGTTCCAAATCCAGAGGGAAAGGCGAAGAGTCGGTGGACGGTTGCGAGTTTGCCATGGTACACGAAGAGGCGCCCTGGCCTACACGTCCATTCGGAAATACTAGTAGAAAAGGATTGGCCATTGTCTCACTGACATGTTGGAACGGGACCACATGTCAATGAAACATGGTGTGTAATTTCTCGTGCAAAATGCGATCTGGCCGCGTCGGCCCGAGGTGCCGCATTAGTTAGCGACCTTTATTTTTTTAATGGTGTGCCGTTCAGTTTTGAAGCACGACTAACTGGTACTTTATGTAGAGAAAATATAAACTACTCTACCACTACTCCACCTCTAGTACTAGTAGTATAAAAAAGATATATAGGCTAGAGCTTCAGCGCTTTCATGCTAAGGGCTGCCCACTTGCTTCTCACACTATCACCCTCTCTCCAGATCTAAAAAAGATGGCCTCTCTATCCCTCCTCACCGGTGGTCACAGATCCGTCGGGGAAGAAAAGTACGTGCAGCGTTGTAACGCCCCGGATCCGATGCGCCAGGTGTCTGCCAGTTATTCACCGTCGTTGCCATGTCATTTTCTTGCGTGTTGCATATTGCCATGTCATCTTGTGCATTTCATTTTGCATACGTGTTCGTCTCATGCATCCGAGCATTTTCCCCGTTGTCCGTTTTGCAATCCGGCACTCCTATGTCCTCCGGCGTTCCCCTTTTGTCTCTCGTTGTGGGCGGGTGTTAAATGTTCTCGGAATGGCCCGTGTTTTGCCAAGCGGCCTTGGTATAGCACCGGTGGACCACCTGTCAAATTTCATGCCATTTGGAGGTCGTTTGGTACTCCAATGGTTAACCGCGTAGCCCGAAACCCCCCTTTCTCTTTGCAGCCCAACGCCCTTCCAAACTGGCCCAAAACCCATCTAAATCCGCTCCATGCTCTCGGTCATTCGATCACGATCACGTGGCCGAAAACCGCTCCTTATTTGGACTCTCCTAGCTCCCAGAATCTATAAATAGGTGCCCTCCCCCCAAATTCCGCAGATCAAACCCTAGCCTCGCTCCCTCTCCGCCGCCGGAGACATCCGGACCGGGCCGGACATGTCCGCCCGTCCCCGCGCCGCCGCTCCCAGCCTCCCACGTTGCGCCACGTGGCCCGGCCTCCGTGCCCTG
>NC_057795.1:620701830-620712709 GCF_018294505.1 Triticum aestivum
GGCCCGCGCGAGCTCATCCGGCGCCGCCCCGCGCCCGACGCGCCTGCCGCCGCCCTCCGCCATCCTCGCCGCCTCGTCCCCACCTCGCCGGAGTGCCGTCACTGGCGAGCAGCTTCGTCAGGTAACCCCGGCGTGCCTCTCCTTCCTTCCCCTTGCCCGAGCTGACCCGGGGTCCTACTCTCCCGCAGGTGCGCTGCCCCGTTGGCCTCGGATCCGCGACAGCCGTCGCCGGAGTTCGTCAACATCTGCCCGAGCCCGCCGGATCTGCGCCCTGTCGGCTCCCAGCGCCGCCCCCGCAACCCTCCAACCGCTGCCGATGCCGGGATCTGGTTCCTCCTTGCCAGAGCTGCCCGTTCCCGGCCTCCCCGCAGACACTCTGTCGCCGGAGCTTCGCCGACCCCACGCCGGAGTTCCTGCCGCCGCCCTTGTTCCCTGCTTCGTGCGGGAGGAGGACGACCACAGCCCCCATAGGCCGCAACCCCCCCACGAGGCCCATCAGCGCCCAGATCCGTGGCCCAGCTGCCCCCTCTGTGTCCTGGGCCGAGCCTAGTGGTGAGCCACCCTCTAAAGCCCGCTCGTGCACGTTTTAGCTATTTGACGTTCGCTGCAATTTTTCACTAGGTCCCTGAGATTTCTGACATTTTCATGCCATGTTCATCGCATCATATCTCTGCATCTGTAGCACCGTTTCGTGCGTGTAATATGTCAAAATGTTCGCTGGGAGATGCTCTTCATTTCATTCCATTGCACCATGTTCATTTGAGTTCATCTTGATGCCTAAATCTTTGTTGCAAGAGTGCTATATGATGTTGTCTGCTGTCTGTTAACAGAACATGCTCATTTGTCATTTTTGCCATGATTGATGTGTGCATCCTATGAGGTTGATGTCTACATGTGTTTTGATCTATGTCATGCCATATTTACAGTGGTGTATGCCATGTATTTTTGTGATCAATGTGGTGACTAGCACAAGCATGTAAACTAGGCTTTGTGATGTTGCTGATTTTAGTCCCTGTTCTGCTGTTATTTTGATGCCATGTAAACATGATGCTACAAAGAGATCCATGCTTATTTTGAGATACTTCAGTAAGGATATTTTGAGCATATGGTTGTTCTCTATCCATTCACGCCCCTGTTTGCAATTATGGGGTAGTCTAGCATGTCATTTTTGTGCTCTACTTTTGCTACAAAATGTTTCCTGGTAGATTGTTTACATGTTATTCAATTTTGCCAAGGTTGTTGTAGTTGATACTTGCATGCTATGAACTTGTTCTTGCCCTGGTTTGTTTCATAAACATGTCTTCTTGCTTATGCTATGCTAATGTTCTCATGCAATGTCTTGTGGTGAGTGAATCAAGCTTGTTAAGTAGGGTACTTGTTGTTGCCGTTTTGCTAGGCTGAATCTGTTATTTCGTGATGCTATGTAAACCTGCTGCTACAAGTCATTCTATGCATAATCTGGAGATGTTCACTAATGGTGTTTTTTTATACATGTCATGCTCTATCCATCCATGCCCCTGGTTGCAATTATATCCTGCTGTAGCTTGTTGTAGTCTTGCTCCAAAGTTGCTATATAATGTTTCTGTCAACCTGTTAACATTAAGTTCAGTTGTTGCCATGCTTGTTGTTAGTGATCAATGCACCCTATGGACATTCTATTGCCATGCTTAGCTCCACAAACATGTCTACTTACTGTTGGTTGCCTTGCCATGCCATTTATTGCTCTTTGGTGAGTGGTACAAGCTCATCAACATGCCTACTTATTGTTGTTCCTGCCATGTATGAATCTGTATTATAACTTGCTATGTTTACATGGGTGCCATCATATTTTGTGATCCTTTTTGGCTTATGGTTAGTAAAGGACTTTTGTTCTATGCATTTAGTAGTATCATGCCATGCCTTTGTTTGCCATGATAAGTTCCTGTAATATGTTGTTTGATAGCTCTGAACATTGCAACCTGATGTTATTTTCGGCAAAGTCTGAACTGTTATTATTTGCAATCTTGCCATGTGTGTTTGAGCATGTTCTAGTAGTTTCTGGAGATAGCTCAGTGTTCATGTTTTGTTATGATTTACCTGTACATCATGCCCATGCCTTTTGTTTTCTTGTTGAGGTGCTGTAGCATATTGTTTTGATGCTTGCAATATGCCTAGTTGCTATTTTGGACAGCTTGTCCTTTAAACTTGTATAGAGTGTATGTGTTGAACCGTTGCTTCGTTTTGAGTTGGCTCTATATGAAACTTGCTTGATTTTGAATGTTGTTTCATATTATCATGTTTCATCAATGTTTTGAGGTGTTTGCTTGATGTTGGTATGCATTTTGCATCAATGCCATGCTTAACTTGTTTTGCTCATATCTTCTAGGCCGTAGCTCCGAATTAAACAAACTTTATATGTAACTTGACTAGAATCTCGTGTAGATCATCTTGGTGCATCTTAACTTGCTGTTTAACAACTTGAACATAAGGTTTATTCAGATCTGGACCAATTTCTAAGTATGCATATGAGGACTTACCGGAATTGTTATATGTTGTTTCCGGCCTCATTTAAACTTGCTCTGATGTGTTGCTCTTGTTTGCATCATCTCTTGCCATGAGTAGCGTCATGTAGTATTGTCATGCATCATGCTTGTTGTGCATCATGCCTTGTTCATGTGTGGTGTGTTTACCATGTTGTGTGCTTCTTCACGATAGTTCCCGTTTCGTTGCGATCGTGAGGATTCGTTCGTCTACGCTTGGTTCGTCTTCGTGGCTTCATCTTCTTCATGGACTCGTTCTTATTCCTTGTGGGATTTCTGGCAAGACGACCGCTACCCTGGATCTCACTACTATCATTGCTATGCTAGTTGCTTCGTTCTATTGCTATGCTGCGCTACCTATCACCTGTTTATCAAGCCATCCCAAATTGCCATGAACCTCTAACCTTTTACACCCTTCCTAGCAAACCATTGCTTGGCTATGTTACCACTTTTGCTCAGCCCCTCTTATAGCGTTGTTAGTTGCAGGTGAAGTTGAAGATTGCCCCATGATGGACAGGATTATGTTGGGATATCACAATATCTCTTATATTTTTTAATGCATCTATATACTTGGTAAAGGGTGGAAGACTCGGCCTTATGCCTGGTGTTTTGTTCCACTCTTGCCGCCCTAGTTTCCGTCATACCGGTGTTATGTTCCCGGATTTTGCGTTCCTTACGCGGTTGGGTGATTTATGGGACCCCCTTGACAGTTCGCTTTGAATAAAACTCCTCCAGCAAGGCCCAACCTTGGTTTTACCATTTGCCTCACCTAGCCCTTTTTCCCTTGGGAGTCGCGCTCTCGAGGGTCATCTTTATTTTACCCCCCTTGGCCAGTGCTCGTCGTGAGTGTTGGTCCAACCTGTCAACCGCCGATGGCCACCAGGGGCAACTCTGGGCTGGCCTACCGGAAGTTTGGACAATCCGGTGTGCCTTGAGAACGAGATATGTGCAGCTCCTATCAGGATTTGTCGGCACATTCGGGCGGCTTTGCTGGTCTTGTTTTACCATTGTCGAAATGTCTTGTAAACCGGGATTCCGAGTCTAATCAGGTCTTCCTGGGAGAAGGTATATCCTTCGTTGATCACGAGAGCTTATCATGGGCTAAGTTGGGACACCCCTGCAGGGTATAATCTTTCAAAAGCCGTGCCTGCGGTTATAGGCAGATGGGAATTTGTTAATGTCCGGTTGTAGATAACTTGACACCAGATCCGAATTAAAACGCATCAACCGTGTGTGTAGCCGTGATAGTCTCTTTTCGGCGGAGTCCGGGAAGTGAACATGGTTTTTGGGTTATGTTTGACGTAAGTAGGAGTTCAGGATCACTTCTTGATCATTACTAGTTGACGACCGTTCCGCTTGCTCTCTTCTCGCTCTTATTTGCGTATGTTAGCCACCATATATGCTTAGTTCGCTGCTGCAACCTCACCACTTTACCCCTTCCTTTCCCTTTAAGATTTGCTAGTCTTGATACCCATGGTAATGGGATTGCTGAGTCCTCGTGGCTCACAGATTACTACAACAACAGTTGCAGGTACATGTTATGCGATGATCTTGACGCGAGAATGTTTGCTTGTTTTGGAGTTCTTCTGCTTCCTCTTCGATTAGGGGATAGGTTCCAGGTCGGCAGCCTGGGCTAGCAGGGTGGATGTCATTTGAGTTTCTATTTGTGTTTCATCCGTAGTCGGATGTTGCTCTTATGTATTGTGATGTTGTATTCATGTGGCATTGTATGCCTTATCTATGTATCCCCATCTATTATGTAATGTTGATGTAATGATATCCACCTTGCAAAAGCGTTTCAATATGCGGTTCTATCCTTGGTGGGACATTCGAGTCTCTTTAGGATAGTATCGCATATTGGGCGTGACAAGTTGGTATCAGAGCCTCGACCGACCCTAGGAGCCCCCTTGATTGATCGTGTAGTCTGGCCATTGTCGAGTCTAGAAGAAAACTTTTTCTGAGTCAAGTTACATCGGAGAGTAGGAATTCTTTTTACTCCTCTGCCCCTTCATCGCTCTGGTGAGGAATCTTGACGTAGGTGTTTTGAATTACTCATCTTCCCCTTCAAATTTTTCTTTAGGGTCACGCAGTTGGTTTTTCGATCGTTATTCCTCAGCTCTTTTCATCCGGTCCATTTCTCGTCAAGTCGACTCGAGCCTCTTCATCGTTGCTAAGTTCATTCTTTTCCCACCCATCCACCCCTTCTTCTTCTCGGAACCGGAGTCCGTAATCGAGTATCCATCCTACTTGTGCAAAGTTTTTGCTCTCTCTCCTCAATGATTTCAACCGGTGTTTTCTCTTCAAGATATTCGTCGATTTCTCCTTCCAAGTTGCCTTTGTTTTCCCGCCCTCCCACGCTTTTTCTTCCCGGAGTCTGACTCTCTCTCGACCATCTATCTCATTCGTGCGGAACCTCTTCAGCCTTCCCTCAATCATTTCAATCGATGAATTCTCGTCTAGTTCGTCCTTCTTCATCTCTTTTCTTCTCTGGTGGATTCAATTCCATTTTCGATAGTGATTATATTCTTTCCCTCGGCTCAAGTGCCTTCCCTGCTCGTTCGCCTCTCGCCAGTTTATCCTTCCGGATTGTTCAAGACATCTGAGGAGATTCGTCCGTGTTCGAATTAATTCGAGGTTGTCACCTCATTCAAATATTTCAATTGTTCTGGTGCATCATCTATATGTTCAACATCCTTTCCAACGGTGTTCTATTTCAGTGGGCCCTAACCCACAGGTCTTTTCCCAGGATCTTACCTGAATCTTCTAATTATTCCGGAGTTATTCTCAATTCTTTTCAAAGTGTGACGTAAGAATGGATTCCATCAGTCACATGCCTTCTTCGAGATTGATTTCAAATCATTTTCATTGTTGGCTCAACCTTTTCGGTTTTCATTCTTCCGGAGTATCTCAGAAATTTTGGTGCTATTTCTCGTCGTCATTTGAAGACCGAAGAAGAGTTTGTCCTCTAAATTTTGTCCGTTCTCCCGGAGATTCGTGGTTCTAGCTTCATGTTATCCTCTCGATTTATTCCATTTGTCAGATAATTCTTTTCATCCATCCGGAGTATGTCAGGAGTTGTTTTTCCCATTTCTTTTCACCGGAGGCCATCGTTCCAGAAGAATTCTTCGTCCTCACATTTCAGCTACCGTTATCCAGTTATCCCGGTGCTTCGTTCAAGTGTTCTTTAATCAGATCATGATCTCTTTGTTCTTTTACATCTAAATCCCCTCTAGTTTATTTGTTCTTCTAATTCTTCCCGGTGATTCATCCTCTTTCGTCAGTCATTTCCGAATTCTAACGGCAGTTCGTTCAAGATTCTTTTTCCTTGACTATCATTTTAATTCATTCGTTCATTCCAATCCTACCAGTGGTTCATGAAGACCTTCTCAAGTTTGCGATATGTCACTTCTCAATCCTTTTCAAGAAGAATAAGTAGTATGCAAAAATCCATTGTTTGTCATCAATTTAATTTGATGAAGGATAAGCATACAATAAATCTTATTCTTATTGCGTTCAAGTAAATAACCCTTTTCTTCAGAGATTGTTCATGTTGAATAATTTCTCGATTCCAAGTTATTCACCTTTTCTTTTCCGGAGTTCAAATTTCCTCGGTCAATTCGTCGAAACCTCCATTTAAATCATCGCAAGGCTCATCTTATTGTTTTCATTATTCATTCTATCTCTTCATCCACCGGAGTTCTTCATGGTGGTTCTTCATGATTTAATTCTTTCTTCAAGAGTTCATCAAGATTCTTGTTGGCGGAGTTCAAGTATCTTTTCTTCTCGCGTCTCGAAGCGCAAATAATTCTTCATTTTCTTTTGAAGTGAAGTTTCTTTGTTCTTCTAAGCTATCAAATCATTTCTGTTCGTGGCCGGTTATCACCTTATGATCTTGAGATGTAACCTATAAGACCACAACAAGCTTATTATTTTCGTTGTTGATCATCTCAACAACTCCATTCAAACCTTCCGTCTAAAGATGCTTTCTATTTCATTTATGGCACAAGGTGTCATTTTCTTCTCCGTTCTTTTCATTCAACTCTTTCAATTCTTTCTGGAGGTTTTGTGTCATGTCTTCATCAAGTATCATTCCATCCTCTCTAGTTCATGTTCTATTCTTTCCATGTTTAGTCGGAGTGCTGCCTAAATCCTTTCAGTCTTATTCCTTTCCTATCTCGTTCTAACCGGAGTGGTTTCATAGTCTATGTGATTCTGTGAGCTTTCGATTCTCGTCATTCTCGTCGTTCCTCTCTTCTTCTCGAGTGCTCTCGATTCTTTGCTTCTCTCTTGAGTTCTTCTTTCACCTCATCCCTTTTCCCTTCCGTCTCGGTCCTAAGATCTCGGGACGAGATCTCTTGTTAGTGGAGGAGTGTTGTAATGCCCCGGATCCGATGCGCCAGGTGTCTGCCAGTTATTCGCCGTCGTTGCCATGTCATTTGCTTGCATGTTGCATATTGCCATGTCATCTTGTGCATTTCATTTTGCATATGTGTTCGTCTCATGCATCCGAGCATTTTCCCCGTTGTCCGTTTTGTAATCCGGCACTCCTATGTCCTCCGGCGTTCCCCCTTTGTCTCTCATTGTGAGCGGGTGTTAAATGTTCTCGGAATGGCCCGTGGTTTGCCAAGCGGCCTTGGTATAGCACCGGTAGACCGCCTGTCAAATTTCGTGCCATTTGGAGGTCGTTTGGTACTCCAATGGTTAACCACGTAGCCCGAAACCCCCCTTTCTCTTTGCAGCCCAACGCCCTTCCAAACTGGCCCAAAACCCATCTAACTCCCCTCCCTCCTCTCGGTCATTCGATCATGATCGCGTGGCCGAAAACCGCTCCTCATTTGGACTCTCCTAGCTGCCAGAATATATAAATAGGTGCCTTCCCCCCAAATTCCGCAGATCAAACCCTAGCCTCGCTCCCTCTCCGCCGTCGGACACATCCGGACCGGGCCGGACATGTCCGCCCGTCCCCGCGCCGCCGCTCCCAGCCTCTCACGTTGCGCCACGTGGCCCGGCCTCCGCGCCCTGCTGCCGGCCCGCGCGAGCCCATCGCGGGCCTGCCGAGCCCATCCGGCGCCGCCCCACGCCCGACGCGCCTGCCTCCGCCCTCCGCCGTCCTCGCCGCCTCGTCCCCACCTTGCCGGAGTGCCGTCGCCGGCGAGCAGCTTCGTCAGGTCACCCCGGCGTGCCTCTCCTTCCTTCCCCTTTCTCGAGCTGACCCGGGGTCCTACTCTCCCGCAGGTGCGCCGCCCCGATGGCCTCGGATCCGCGACAGTCGTCGCCGGAGTTCGTCAACGTCCGCCCGAGCCCGCCGGATCTGTGCCCTGTCGGCTCCCAGCGCCGCCCCCGCAACCCTCCGACCGCTGCCGATGCCGGGATCTGGTTCCTCCTTGCCAGAGCTGCCCGTTCCCGGCCTCCCCGCAGACACTCTGTCGCCGGAGCTTCGCCGACCCCACGCCGGAGTTCCTGCCGCCGCCCTTGTTCCCTGCTTCGTGCGGGAGGAGGACGACCACAGCCCCCGTAGGCCGCAACCCCCCCACGAGGCCCATCAGCGCCCAGATCCGTGGCCCAGCTGCCCCCTCTGTGTCCTAGGCCGAGCCTAGTGGTGAGCCACCCTCTAAAGCCCGCTCGTGCACGTTTTAGCTATTTGACGTTCGCTGCAATTTTTCACTAGGTCCCTGAGATTTCTGACATTTTCATGCCATGTTCATCGCATCATATCTCTGCATCTGTAGCACCGTTTCGTGCGTGTAATATGTCAAAATGTTCGCTGGGAGATGCTCTTCATTTCATTCCATTGCACCATGTTCATTTGAGTTCATCTTGATGCCTAAATCTTTGTTGCAAGAGTGCTATATGATGTTGTCTGCTGTCTGTTAACAGAACATGCTCATTTGTCATTTTTGCCATGATTGATGTGTGCATCCTATGAGGTTGATGTCTACATGTGTTTTGATCTATGTCATGCCATATTTACAGTGGTGTATGCCATGTATTTTTGTGATCAATGTGGTGACTAGCACAAGCATGTAAACTAGGCTTTGTGATGTTGCTGATTTTAGTCCCTGTTCTGCTGTTATTTTGATGCCATGTAAACATGATGCTACAAAGAGATCCATGCTTATTTTGAGATACTTCAGTAAGGATATTTTGAGCATATGGTTGTTCTCTATCCATTCACGCCCCTGTTTGCAATTATGGGGTAGTCTAGCATGTCATTTTTGTGCTCTACTTTTGCTACAAAATGTTTCCTGGTAGATTGTTTACATGTTATTCAATTTTGCCAAGGTTGTTGTAGTTGATACTTGCATGCTATGAACTTGTTCTTGCCCTGGTTTGTTTCATAAACATGTCTTCTTGCTTATGCTATGCTAATGTTCTCATGCAATGTCTTGTGGTGAGTGAATCAAGCTTGTTAAGTAGGGTACTTGTTGTTGCCGTTTTGCTAGGCTGAATCTGTTATTTCGTGATGCTATGTAAACCTGCTGCTACAAGTCATTCTATGCATAATCTGGAGATGTTCACTAATGGTGTTTTGTTATACATGTCATGCTCTATCCATCCATGCCCCTGGTTGCAATTATATCCTGCTGTAGCTTGTTGTAGTCTTGCTCCAAAGTTGCTATATAATGTTTCTGTCAACCTGTTAACATTAAGTTCAGTGGTTGCCATGCTTGTTGTTAGTGATCAATGCACCCTATGGACATTCTATTGCCATGCTTAGCTTCACAAACATGTCTACTTACTGTTGGTTGCCTTGCCATGCCATTTATTGCTCTTTGGTGAGTGGTACAAGCTCATCAACATGCCTACTTATTGTTGTTCCTGCCATGTATGAATCTGTATTATAACTTGCTATGTTTACATGGGTGCCATCATATTTTGTGATCCTTTTTGGCTTATGGTTAGTAAAGGACTTTTGTTCTATGCATTTAGTAGTATCATCCCATGCCTTTGTTTGCCATGATAAGTTCCTGTAATATGTTGTTTGATAGCTCTGAACATTGCAACCTGATGTTATTTTCGGCAAAGTCTGAACTGTTATTATTTGCAATCTTGCCATGTGTGTTTGAGCATGTTCTAGTAGTTTCTGGAGATAGCTCAGTGTTCATGTTTTGTTATGCTTTACCTGTACATCATGCCCATGCCTTTTGTTTTCTTGTTGAGGTGATGTAGCATATTGTTTTGATGCTTGCAATATGCCTAGTTGCTGTTTTGGACAGCTTGTCCTTTAAACTTGTATAGAGTGTATGTGATGAACCGTTGCTCCGTTTTGACTGTGCTCTATATGAAACTTGCTTGATTTTGCATGTAGTTTCATATTATCATGTTGCATCCATGTTTTGAGGTGTTTGATTGATGTTTGTATGCATTTTGCATCAATGCCATGCTTAACTTGTTTTGCTCATATCTTCTAGGCCGTAGCTCCGAAGTAAACAAACTTTATATGTAACTTGACTAGAATCTTGTGTAGATCATCTTGGTGCATCTTAACTTGCTGTTTAACAACTTGAACATAAGGTTTATTCAGATCTGGACCAATTTCGAAGTATACATATGAGGACTTACCGGAATTGTTATATGTTGTTTCCGGCCTCATTTAAACTTGCTCTGATGTGTTGCTCTTGTTTGCATCATCTCTTGCCATGAGTAGCGTCATGTAGTCTTGTCATGCATCATGCTTGTTGTGCATCATGCCTTGTTCATGTGTGGTGTGTTTACCATGTTGTGTGCTTCTTCTCGCTAGTTCCCGTTTCGTTGCGATCATGAGGATTCGTTCGTCTACGCTTGGTTCGTCTTCGTGGCTTCATCTTCTTCATGGACTCGTTCTTATTCCTTGCGGGATTTCAGGCAAGATGACCGCTACCCTGGATCTCACTACTATCATTGCTATGCTAGTTGCTTCATTCTATTGCTATGCTGCGCTACCTATCACCTGTTTATCAAGCCATCCCAAATTGCCATGAACCTCTAACCTTTTACATCCTTCCTAGCAAACCATTGCTTGGCTATGTTACCGCTTTTGCTCAGCCCCTCTTATAGCGTTGTTAGTTGCAGGTGAAGTTGAAGATTGCCCCATGATGGACAAGATTCTGTTGGGATATCACAATATCTCTTATATTTTTTAATGCATCTATATACTTGGTAAAGGGTGGAAGACTCGGCCTTATGCCTGGTGTTTTGTTCCACTCTTGCCGCCCTAGTTTCCGTCATACCGGTGTTATTTTCCCGGATTTTGCGTTCCTTATGCGGTTGGGTGATTTATGGGACCCCTTGACAGGACTCTTTGAATAAAACTCCTCCAGCAAGGCCCAACCTTGGTTTTACCATTTGCCTCACCTAGCCCTTTTTCCCTTGGGAGTCGT
>NC_057795.1:620712930-620766411 GCF_018294505.1 Triticum aestivum
CTCGTCGTGAGTGTTGGTCCAACCTATCAACTGCCGGTGGCCACTAGGGGCAACTCTGGGTTGGCCTACCAGAAGTTTGGACAATCCGGTGTGCCCTGAGAATGAGATATGTGCAGATCCTATCAGGATTTGTCGGCACATTAGGGCGGCTTTGCTGGTCTTGTTTTACCATTGTCGAAATGTCTTATAAACCGGGATTCCGAGTCTGATCGGGTCTTCCTGGGAGAAGGTATATCCTTCATTGATCGCGAGAGCTTATCATGGGCTAAGTTGGGACACCCCTGCAGGGTATAATCTTTCGAAAGCCGTGCCTGTGGTTATAGGCAGATGGGAATTTGTTAAT
Source organism: Triticum aestivum (assembly GCF_018294505.1). Taxonomy (NCBI): domain Eukaryota; kingdom Viridiplantae; phylum Streptophyta; class Magnoliopsida; order Poales; family Poaceae; genus Triticum; species Triticum aestivum. The sequence goes on from NC_057795.1 coordinate 620,713,274, forward strand.
GTCCGGTTGTAGATAACTTGACACCAGATCCGAATTAAAATGCATCAACCATGTGTGTAGCCGTGATGGTCTCTTTTCGGCGGAGTCCGGGAAGTGGCCACAGTTTTTGGGTTATGTTTGACGTAAGTAGGAGTTCAGGATCACTTCTTGATCATTACTAGTTGACGATCGTTCCGCTTGCTCTCTTCTCGCTCTTATTTGCGTATGTTAGCCACCATATATGCTTAGTTCGCTGCTGCAACCTCACCACTTTACCCCTTCCTTTCCCTTTAAGCTTTGCTAGTCTTGATACCCATGGTAATGGGATTGCTGAGTCCTCGTGGCTCACAGATTACTACAACAACAGTTGCAGGTACAGGTTATGCGATGATCTTGACGAAAGAGCGATGTTTGCTTGTTTTGGAGTTCTTCTGCTTCCTCTTCGATCAGGGGATAGGTTCCAGGTCGGCAGCCTGGGTTAGCAGGGTGGATGTCGTTTGAGTTTCTATTTGTGTTTCATCCGTAGTCGGATGTTGCTCTTATGTATTGTGATGTTGTATTCATGTGGCATTGTGTGCCTTATGTATGTATCCCCATCTATTATGTAATGTTGATGTAATGATATCCACCTTGCAAAAGCGTTTCAATATGCGGTTCTATCCTTGGTGGGACCTTCGAGTCTCTTTAGGATAGTATCGCATATTGGGCGTGACAAGCGTTGACGCACTCGTCATCGGCGAGCGAGGTCACGCACTGACGACAAGGCCGTCCTCTCAGACCTTGCGCCCGCAAGGGATGGCCTTTGTCCCCAAGCTCGCTGCCGTAGTGTGTGCGGAGGACGACGACCACGAGCGAAGCCACTTCCCGCCGACCCTCAGGTATGCTACCTCTTTTCGAACCATACCCTTGTTGTATTGCCCCATCTGCCACGTCGCTGCATGTGGATCTTTTTCCACTCCACCATCTTCCCAATTTGCTATCCTCTGCTCTGCTGGTCACGCAGATGAAAACCTTAGTTTGCACTATTAAAGGAAACCCTACTTCATGCAGACTAATCCATGTCTGGGTTGAATAAGGAAAGGAAGGTAGACCGTACTGTCCAAGAGAGTAGGCATCGAACCCACATCTAGGTTGAAAAGGGGGAAATCAGTAGCTAAGGAATGAGTCTCGTGTCTCTTGGTTGAAGAAGGGTAGAAAGGCATGAGAACGCAATAGAGAATGACCGGGTCGATCGGTTTGTTATCCTCACATAGGAAAAAGGTGGCTAAAGAGAACAAAAATGGGATGTAATCCACATATGTTGCCTGGATATTTGTTGCTCTGGGCAACCATACCTCCCTCACCACTCTATGCGTCCGTGGAGGTACATCGTACTGGTGCACCCACTGTCCGAATGGGCCTCCCATGCTCTTATTGTCACTTTTTTGCTGTTAGTATAACGCCAGCAGTCAAGTCAAGCAATGCTACTGCTAAAGTGATGCCACATTTAACTAATGATGCACTCAGTCTAATGCCACCGATAAATTTAAGCAATGACATTTATTGTCACTGGATTATTTTAGGGTTAGCTGTTGATTGTGGATGTATTAAAGATTTTTCAGCTAAGGCGTTCTAATGTTGTTGCACAGCCAGTATACCAACGATGAAACTTGTTACTACCTTCAGAGTTTTGCACTGTTAATGCTTATAGATTACATACCTCACTTTCATGAGATAAGTTAAGTTTTTTTTGTAGTGTCACCAAAATGCCAAGGCACTGATGTCATTTTATTTTGGTTAAACTGCGCAAAAAATTATGAAGACAAGAGGAAAGATCAATAGTGGGCACCTCCTCCTCCGGCTGTTCTCTTGATTCGTTCGATCAAACATATGTTTGATCGATTATCAAGATTGGGATAGCATTTTTTAAGGTCCCCACGAGTTCGAAATGATATTTACCTTGGAGGTACATGGTTTGCAAATTTTTTATACTGTCATTAGTTAATAATGCTAGTTACCTTCAAACTTTTGTATTTGGTTTAACGCCCATGCACAACTAGTATACCAATGCTGAAACGTGTTACCTTTACATTCTGTATTGCTAATTCTTATAGAAATCTTCCAGTGCTAGAGTTTATTGAAATCTTTTCAGTAAAAACATTGTACCATGTAATAAAATAACTACTCTACTGTTGCACTAGCCACTAGATTAGTGTATATTTGTAGTATTCAAATGGTGTTGCATTACCATATGGACATAAATAAAGTGTGGCAAGCTTTCCTAGATATGTGCTCAAGAAAACTACTACCTGTTTTTCTAAATACTTGACATTTGGGTACTTTAAATTTAACCGCGAAAACGTCTTATATTAAGGAACAGAGGGTGTAGAGTTCACTCAAATTATCCCGGTAAAGCTAGTCACACCTTTGTTAAAATTAATGTTCATTATGTTATCGGAGGAGGTCTGTATGTTTGTCTCTAATGCATGTCGACTACATACCAGACATCATGATGTGATGTTAAGTCATTTCCTTTTGTACAGTGTCACTGAATTGTCAAGGTGGTGATGACATTTTATTTTAGTTGAACTGCACAAAATATGCTTAAAAGAAGAGGGAAGGTCGGGAGTCAATCATTCTTTCAGAAAGAACTATATATGCCTTTCTGACATCGGCCGATGTTACCTTATTTATTCCCTCAAACAGGTGGTTAGAAATAGTCTTGCTACCTTTTCCCATTAAGAAATTGGAATGCTTATATTTGTGAGTCTATGCTTCAACTAGTGTCATTTTTACAGTAATCACACTTACAATATCTATGCAAACAGGGATGCTCGATTTTAGTGGAACTGCACAAAAAGTCCAACTGGTTCAACATTAGGAGTATGTTTTCTTCCAAACCTTTATATCAAATTGGTGGCACTATGAGCTGTTCATTACGAAGGTACGTGGTTTGCTACTATCTTGCTACTCTTTTTGTACTGTCATTAGATAGTAATACTAGTGGTTTGCATGTGAATTTATTGGCAGGGTGGACCTACATTGCAGGTGCAGGACATGATTCAATGATCGGATGCTCAGTTTCGGTTGTATTGATTTCACCTCCTCCATCACTGTGAACATGGATATCCTTGGTCTGATGCAGAATAGGTGCTATATTTCTGCTCTGAACCAGCAAATCAATTCGGTATGAAATTGTCTAGGGCAAAACATGACTATATCAAATTGTCCAGTGCAAAACATGACAAATGCTAAGCGGAAGAGACATGTTTAGGCCAAAAATACAAGGTGGGGTATATGTTTACTAGCTGCTTGATATTTGTGCAGATAGAGATGTCTGCCCGTTGCTATTTGGCAAACAAACAAAGTGACCGCAATTTTGGTTGAACTGCACAAGAGAATAGTATAGTCACTGCATGAAGTGCCATTTGAAAATAGACACAGAAAGATTGGATAGTCACTTCATGGACTGCAGAAAAGTAGTATTGTACTATTTATTGGCCAACACTAGGTGCTTCATTGCTTTGGTCTGATTATACAATGGGCATCATTTTTCCTAAGTTAAAGTTTGTATTCCGAAAATAGTCTCGCCGTGTGATCGAGAGAATACCAAATCATACTGCAGTGGATGTTCCTCCATCATGTGTGGTTCATTCTCATGGTTCTAGGTGTTGGTGAAACCACTTACATTTGCAAGAGGAATTGTAGACTTCACAAACAAATTTTTCTTTCAGTCTATACTGACTGTTGGCCAAGAGAAGCATCCATGTTAGTAGGAAGAACAAATGTTTTTTCTAGATCTTTGCTTTTGGAGCTACATATTTGTATATGATTTGTGAATCATTGAGATGCATTAACATGTTGATCTTATGTATGGGAATCGTACTAGTTGGCTTTAGTTGCGAGGCAAGATCCGAAGTGGTTGATCTTTGCTTTTGGAGCTACATATTTGTATATGATCTATGCATCATTGAGATGCATTAATAGTTCCTTATTTCTGTTCGCTCAGTATTTACAAGTTAGCCTCCTAATGCGCTCCTGGTAGTTTTAGTTGCGACTCAAGATCCGAAGTGGCAGTTTTTTGAATAAAAATGCCTACCTCTGAAGAAACTGACAAGCTGCTCTGAAGAAAATGCCATGCGAATCTGAAGAAATTGCCAGCACAAATGTTCGCAAATGCCTTATCTCCCAGCTAACGTTCATCAACTAATGCGATCGTACACGTACACCATCCGACCTACTCGATCCTACACGTACACTATCCGACCTACTCGATCCTACACTGATAAATAGCGGATCACGCACGTACTACCTCCTTTACGGTTTGCAAGGCTCAATTCAAGAAACCACCTACTCGATCCTACATGAATAAATAGTGGATCACACACGTACTAGTACCTCCTTTCCGGTTTGCAGGGCTTAATTAAAAAATCTCACCAAACAAGGTACTCCCTCCGTCCGGGTTTATTAACAGCATGCATAAGTTTAAGCCTAATTAATTCCAGCGATTTAAGTGGCTGCATGCGTGCCCTCGGCTGTGACTCATTGCATGCTGCTCCGTGTACTGGCTGCGAGCGATTCTGAGTGCCTACATGCAGCCGGCCGTAATTAAGGCAGCTAACTGATGCGAAAAAAGATGTGCTTTAATTGTTGCGGGCCTTTTAAATCCATGGAATCATTATTGACAAGGAGAGAGATGATTCGAGTGCACTCGTTTTACCGTCATGCCGGCGTGCGTCCCAGCACCGACGGGATGGGACGGCACAGTCATAATTTCAGTTTCTCTAGTTTTTCACGGCAAGCTTGCGCGCTAAGCCATGCCTGCTTATGCATTGAGTTCATATGACCGCCGCGCTACCTTCCTCCTAGAAGTATTGTTTCCCAGCCTTCTCCGGTGGCACCGTGACCCAACTCGCCATATCCTCATAAGCCCCCACCGACCCGATGTCGATCGCCACTTATCCTTGCTCTCGCCACATCCGCCATGCTCACGCCCGTCCGCGATAGGCGAGGCTGGAGGCGGTCACCGCCGGAACTAGTGTTTGGTTTTTCACCGGAAGGCAGATGGAGGGAGGAGGCATTCTATCGGTCTTTAGATGGCAATGCGGAGATCGAGGACTTGTTGGAGCGCGACCACCTGGCAGAGGAGCAAGAGTTGTTGGAGCGCGACCGCCTGGCGGAGGAGCAGCGTATCGCCGATTTGCGTTGCCAACGGGACATGGAGCAGCAGCGCACCGACGCTCACAAGCAGAGCGTGTTATGTCTTGAGCTTGCGTTGGTTTTCCTTGAAGAGGAAAGGGTGATGCAGCACAGTAGCGTAAGTATTTCCCTCAGTTTTTGAGAACCAAGGTATCAATCCAGTAGGAGGCTTCTCAACAAGTACCACGAACCTACACAAACAAACAAAGAACTCGCAACCAACGCGACAAAGGGGTTGTCAATCCCTTCACGGCCACTTGCGAAAGTGAGATCTAATAGAGATAATATGATAAGATAAATATATTTTTGGTATTTTATAATATACATGCAGAAAATAAAGATGCAAATAAAAGTAGATTGGAAGCAAATATGATAAGAGATAGACCCGGGGGCCATAGGTTTCACTAGTGTCTTCTCTCGAGAGCATAAGTATTACGGTGGGTGAACAAACTACTGTCGAGCAATTGATAGAAAAGCGAATAATTATGACGTTATCTAGGCATGATCATGTATATAGGCATCACGTCCGCAATAAGTAGACCGACTCCTGCCTGCATCTACTACTATTACTCCATACATCGACCGCTATCCAGCATGCATCTAGAGTATTAAGTTCATAAGAACAGAGTAACGCATTAAGCAAGATGACATGATGTAGAGGCATAAACTCAAGCAATATGATATAAACCCCATCTTTTTATCCTCGATGGCAACAATACAATGCGTTTCTTGCAACCCTTTCTGTCACTGGGTAAGAACACCACAAGATTGAACCCAAAGCTAAGCACTTCTCCCATGGCAAGAAAGATCAATCTAGTAGGCCAAACCAAACCGATAATCCGAAGAGACTTGCAAAGATAACTCAATCATATAAAAGAATTCAGAGAAGATTCAATTATTATCCATAGATAAACTTGATCATAAACCCACAATTCATCGGATCTCGACAAACACACCGCAAAAAGAGATTACATCGAATAGATCTCCACAAGAGAGGGGGAGAACATTGTATTGAGATCCAAAAAGAGAGAAGAAGCCAACTACCTAATAACTATGGACCCGAAGGTCTGTGGTAAACTACTCACAACTCATTGGATGGGCTATGGTGTTGATGTAGAAGCCCTCCATGGTGGAATCCCCCTCCGGCAAAACACCGGCGACGGCTCCAAGATGGAATCTCGTGGATACAGAAGGTTACGGTGGTGGAAATTGTGTTTCGGTTGCTCCCTGGATGTTTTCGGTGTATGTAGGCTTATATAGGAGGAAGAAGTACGTCGGTGGCCGCCCGAGGGGCCCACGAGACAGGGGGCGCGCCCTATAGGAGGGGCTACCCTCTCGTGGCCGCCTTGACTGCTTCTTGATTTGCACTCCAAGTCCTCTGGATCACGTTCGTTCCAAAAATCACGCTTCCAAAGGTTTTATTCCGTTTGGACTCCGTTTGATATTCCTTTCCTTCAAAATACTGAAATAGACAAAAAACAGCAATACGGGCTGGGCCTCCGGTTAGTAGATTAGTCCCAAAAATGATAATAATGTATAAAATAAAGCCCATAAACATCCAAAACAGGTAATATAATAGCATGGAAAAATCAAAAAATATAGATACATTGGAGACGTATCAAGCATCCCCAAGCTTAATTCCTGCTCGTCCTCGGGTAGGTAGATGATAAAAACAGAATTTTTGATGTCGAATGCTACCTAGAATAATTCTCAGTGTAATTTTCTTTATTGTGGCATGAATGTTCAGATCCAAATGATTCAAGATAAAATTTCATATTGACAAAAGAAATAGCAATACTTCAAGCATACTAATAAAAGCAATCATGTCTTCTCAAAATAACATGGCTAAAGAAAGTTCATCCCTACAAAATCATATAGTTAGGCTATGCTTCATTTTTGTCACACAAAGATGTTCCCAAATTCTATATCCCCGACGACAAGCCAAGCAATTATTTCGTACTTAAATAATCTCAAACTTTTTCAACCTTCACGCAATACATGAGCGTGAGCCATGGATAATCAACGGGCTATGGGAATGCCCATCAATTGATGTCAACATGAGGAGTAGGGATTGCCATGCAACGGATGCACTAGAGCTATAAATGAATGAAAGCTCAACAAAAGAAAACTAATGGGTGTGCATCCAACTTGCTTGCTCACGAAGACCTAGGGCATTTGAGGAAGCCCATCGTAGGAATATACAAGCCAAGTTCTATGATGAAAAATTCGCACTAGTATATGAAAGTGACAACCTATGAGACTCTCTACATGAAAACATGGTGCTACTTTGAAGCAGACTATATGAGACTCATTACATGAAGAACAAGGTGCTACTTTGAAGCACAAGTGTGGAAAAAGGAGATAGTAGCATTGCCCTTTTGTTTATTTATTTTCTTTTTTTCTTTTTTTTCTTTTTTTCTTTTTTTTCTTTTTTTCTTTGGCCTTTTTTCTTTCTTTTTGGCCTTTCTTTTTTTCTTTTTCTTTTTGGGCAATGCTCTAATAATGATGATCATCACACTTTTATTGCTTACAACACATAAATTACAACTCAAAACTAGAACTAGATATGACTCTATATGAATGCCTCCGGCGGTGTACCGGGATGGTGCAATGAATCAAGAGTGACATGTATAAAAATTATGCATGGTGGCTTTACCACAAATACGATGTCAACTACATGATCATGCAATGGCAATATGACAAAAGTAATGTATGTCATGATGATGATGAACGGAACGGTGGAAAGTTGCATGGCAATATATCTCGGAATGGTTATGGAAGTGCCATAAATAGGTAGGTATGGTGGCTGTTTTGAGGAAGATATAAGGAGGTTTATGTGTGATAGAGCGTATCGTATCACGGGGTTTGGATGCACCGGTGAAGTTTTCACCAACTCTCAAGGTGAGAAAGGGCAATGCACGGTACCGAAGAGGCTAGCAATATGGAAAGGGAAAAGTGCGTATAATCCATGGACTCAACATTAGTCATAAGAACTCATATACTTATTGCAAAAATTTAGAAGTCATCAAAAACCAAGCACTACGCGCATGCTCCTAGGGGGATAGATTGGTAGGAAAAGACCATCGCTCGTCCCCGACCGCCACTCATAAGGATGCATAAGCCAGGTACACTTCATGCTTCAAATTTGTTACACAACTTTAACCATACGTGCATGCTACGGGACTTGCTAACTTCAACACAAGCATTCGTTAAATTCATAATCACCCAACTAGCATGACTTTAATATCACTACCTCCCTATCTCAAAACAATCATCAAGTATCAAGTTGATCATAGCATCCAATTCACTTCCTATGATAGTTTTTATTATACCCAACTTGGATGCTCATCATTCTAGGACCAATTTATAACCATAGCAAATACCATGCTGTTCTAAAAGACTGTCAAAATAATATAAGTGAAGCATGAGAGATCAACAATTTCTTCAAAATTAATCCACCACCGTGCTCTAAAAGATATAAGTGAAGCACTAGAGCAAAAACTATCAAGCTCAAAAGATATAAGTGTAGCACATAGAGTATTCTATCAAATTCTAAGCAAATAGGCTTCTCCCAAAAGGTGTGTTACAGAAAGGATGATTGTGGTAAACTAACAAGCAAAGACTAATATAATACACGACGCTCCAAGCAAAACACATATCATGTAGCAAATAAAAATATAGCTCCAAGTAAAGTTACCAATGAACGAAGACGAAAGAGGGGATGCCTTCCGGGGGCATCCCCAATCTTAGGCTTTTGGATATTCTTGAATATCTTGGGGTGCCTTGGGCATCCCCAAGCTTAGGCTTTTGCCACCGTTTATTCCATAGTCCATCAAATCTTTACCCAAAACTTGAAAACTTCACAACACAAAACTCAACATGAAATCTTATAAGCTCCGTTAGTGAAAGTAAACAAAACCACCACATAAGGTACTGTAATGAACTCATTATTTATTTATATTGGTGTTAAACCTACTGTATTCCAAGTTCTCTATGGTTCATACCCTTACATACTAGCCATAAATGCATCAAAATAAGCAAACAACACACGAAAAACAGAATCTGTCAAAAACAGAACAGTCTGTAGCAATCTGTAACTAACGCAAACTTCTGGAACCTAAACAATCCTACCAAAATAGTAAGTTCTAAAAAATTTGTTTATTTAACAGAAGCAAAAAGAATCAATGCAAAAGCTCGTTCCTGTGATTTATTGAATTGTTTCTCGTGAGCGCAAAGTTTCTGTTTTTCAGCACAATCAAATCAACTCATATCATAGGTTATCCTATAGGTTCTACTTGGCACAAACACTAAATAAAACATGAAAACACATCTAAACAGAAAGTAGAAACAAAATTTAACACTAAACAGGAACAAAAACAAAAAACATAAAGAAAATTGGGTTGCCTCCCAACTAGCGCTATCGTTTAACGCCCCTAGCTAGGCATAAAAGCGAAGATAGATCTAAGTAGTGCCATCTTTGGCACTTGGTTCATAGGTAGCTCGCATGATAGATTCACAAGGTAATCTGACTTTCTTTCTTGGAAAGTGCTCCATGCCTTTCTTTAATGGAAATTGGAATCTAATATTCCCTTCCTTCATATCAATAATCGCAGCAATCATTCTAAGGAAAGGTCTACCAAGAATAATAGGGCAAGAAAGATTGCAATCTATATCAAGAACGATAAAAACAACGAGCACCAAATTTCTATTTGCAACAATAATGACATCATTGATCCTTCCTATTGGCTTTTTAATGGTGGAATCCGCAAGGTGCAAATTTAAAGAGCAATCATCAAGATCATGGAAACCTAGAATATAACATAAAGTTTTTGGAATCGTGGAAACACTAGCACCCAAATAACACAAAGCAAAACACTCATGATCTTTAATTTTAATCTTTATAGTAGGTTCCCACTCATCATTAAGTTTTCTAGGTGTAGAAACTTCCAAATTAAGTTTTTCATCAAAAGATTGCATCAAGGCGTCAACGATATGTTTGGTAAAAGCTTTATTTTGACTATAAGCATGTGGAGAATTAATAACGGATTGCAACAAGGAAATACAACTTTCTAAAGAACAATTATCATAATAAAATTCCTTGAAATCCGAGATAGTGGGTTCAATACTATTTAAAGTCATGACCTCTCCAATCCCACTTTTACCAAATTTAGCATCAAGATCTAAAAACTTCGAATTCTTGGGACGCCTTCAAAATAAAGTTGACTCATCTCCAGTCCCATTATTTTCAAGATTCATATTACAAAACAAAGATCTAATAGGGGACACATCAATAACTTTAAGATCTTCATCATTATTTTCATGGAAACTAGAAGAACACGCTTTTATAAAGCTATCTTTCTTAGCACACAATCTAGCGGTTCTTTCCTTGCACTCGGTAATGGAAATTCTCATTGATTTGAGAGACTCATTGATATCATGCTTAGGAGGATAAGATCTAAGTTTGAGAGAATCAACATCAAGTGAAAGTCTATCAATGTTCCTAGCCAAATCATCAACTTTGAGCAATTTTTCTTCAAGCAAAGCATTAAAATTCTTTTGAGAAATCATAAATTCTTTCACACTATTCTCAAAATCAGAGGGCATCTTATTAAAATTACAATAAGAATTATTGTAGGAATTTCCATAATTTTTAGAGGAATTGCTAGGGAACGGTCTAGAATTAAAGTTTCCTCTATAAGCATTGTTTCCAAAATTATTCCTACCAACAAAATTCACATCCATAGATTCATTATTATTCTCAATCAAGGTAGATAAAGTCATATCATTGGGATCAATAGAAGAACTCTTAGTAGCAAACAATCGCATAAGCTCATCCATCTTTCCACTCAAAACATTAATTTCTTCTATAGCATGCACTTTTTTGCTAGTAGATCGTTCGGTATGCCATTGAGAATAATTAGCCATAATATTATCAAGAAGTTTTGTAGCATCTCCTAAATTGATTTCTATAAACGTGCCTCCGGCGGCCGAATCTAAAAGATTTCTAGAAGCAAAGTTCAAACCAGAATAAAAATTTTGTATGATCATCCATAAATTCAAACCATGAGTAGGGCAATTGCGAATCATCAATTTCATTCTTTCCCAAGATTGGGCAACATGCTCATGATCAAGTTGTTTAAAATTCATAATATCGTTCCTAACAGTGATAATCTTAGCGGGAGGAAACTACTTAGAGATAAAAGCATCTTTGCACTTGTTCCAAGAATCAATACTATTTTTAGGCAAAGATGAAAACCAAACTTTAGCACGATCACTAAGTGAAAATGGAAATAACTTCAATTTAACGATATCATTATCCGTATCTTTCTTCTTTTGCATATCACACAAATCAACAAAGTTGTTCAGATGAGTAGCGGCATCTTCACTAGGAAGGCCGGCAAATTGATCTTTCATAACAAGATTCAGCAAAGCAGTATTGATTTCACAAGACTCAACGTCATTAAGAGGAGCAATCGGAGTTCTAAGGAAATCATTATTATTGGTATTCGAGAAATCACACAATTTGGTATTATCTTGCGCCATGGTAGCAAGTAATCCAACACACAAGAAAACAGAAAATGGCAAACGGAAAAGAGAGGAGATTGGGAAAGAGAGGGCGAATAAAACGGCAAAGGTGAAGTGGGGGAGAGGAAAACGAGAGGCAAATGGCAAATAATGTAAATGCGAGGGAGATGAGTTTGTGATGGGTACATGGTGTGTCTTGACTTGAGTGAAGACCTCCCCGGCAATGGCGCCAGAAATCGCACGTTGGCGGGAGGTCGAATCTTGACTTGACTTGGTGGAAGCCTCCTCGGCAATGGCACCAGAAATCCTTCTTGCTACATCTTGAGCTTGCGTTGGTTTTCCTTGAAGAGGAAAGGGTGATGCAACACAGTAGCGTAAGTATTTCCCTCAGTTTTTGAGAACCAAGGTATCAATCTAGTAGGAGGCTTCTCAACAAGTCCCACGAACCTACACAAACAAACAAAAAACTCGCAACCAACGCAACAAAGGGGTTGTCAATCCCTTCACGGCCACTTGTGAAAGTGAGATCTAATAGAGATAATATGATAAGATAAATATATTTTTGGCATTTTATAATATAGATGCAGAAAATAAAGATGCAAATAAAAGTAGATTGGAAGCAAATATGATAAGAGATAGACCCGGGGGCCATAGATTTCACTAGTGGCTTCTCTCGAGAGCATAAGTATTACGGTGGGTGAACAAATTACTGTCGAGCAATTGATAGAAAAGCGAATAATTATGATGTTATCTAGGCATGATCATGTATATAGGCATCACGTCCGCAACAAGTAGACCGACTCCTGCCTGCATCTACTACTATTACTCCACACATCGACCGCTATCCAGCATGCATCTAGAGTATTAAGTTCATAAGAATAGAGTAACGCATTAAGCAAGATGACATGATGTAGAGGGATAAACTCAGGCAATATGATATAAACCCCATCTTTTTATCCTCGATGGCAACAATACAATGCGTGTCTTGCAACCCTTTCTGTCACTGGGTAAGAACACCGCAAGATTGAACCCAAAGCTATGCACTTCTCCCATGGCAAGAAAGATCAATCTAGTAGGCCAAACCAAACCGATAATTCAAAGAGACTTGCAAAGATAACTCAATCATATAAAAGAATTCAGAGAAGATTCAATTATTATCCATAGATAAACTTGATCATAAACCCACAATTCATCGGATCTCGACAAACACACCGCAAAAAGAGATTACATCGAATAGATCTCCACAAGAGAGGGGGAGAACATTGTATTGAGATCCAAAAAGAGAGAAGAAGCCAACTAGCTAATAACCACTGACCCGAAGGTCTGTGGTGAACTACTCACAACTCATCGGATGGGCTATGGTGTTGATGTAGAAGCCCTCCATGGTGGAATCCCCCTCCGGCAGAACGCCGGCGACGGGTCCAAGATGGGATCTCGCGGATACAGAAGGTTACGGTGGTGGAAATTGTGTTTCGGTTGCTCCCTGGATGTTTTCGGGGTATGTAGGCTTATATAGGAGGAAGAAGTACGTCGGTGGCTGCCCGAGGGGCCCGCGAGACAGGGGCGTGCCCTATAGGGGGAGGCTACCCTCTCGTGGCCGCCTCGACTGCTTCTTGACTTGCACTCCAAGTCCTCTGGATCACGTTCGTTCCAAAAATCACGCTTCCAAAGGTTTTATTCCGTTTGGACTCCGTTTGATATTCCTTTCCTTTGAAATACTGAAATAGACAAAAAAACAGCAATACGAGCTGGGCCTCCGGTTAGTAGGTTAGTCCCAAAAATGATAATAATGTATAAAATATATCCCATAAACATCAAAAACAGGTAATATAATAGCATGGAACAATCAAAAATTATAGATACGTTGGAGACGTATCAGAGCGCCCGCAATTGGGCCGACTACATGGAGGCTGGCGCCCAGCAAATAGCCCTGGAGGCTGTCGGGCACGCACGCGTTCGCGACGCCGATTTTTACTACCATCTCGTCAAGTGGGTTTCCCGCTTAGAAGCCTAAGCTTCGGTGGACCACGCCGGCATGGAAAGGGCCAACGCGCATGAGCAACGGGCCCTATCGCACCTCTGGCAAGTCCGAGGCGAGGCGGAGGACGCTGGTGCCGGTGTTTAGCATGTACCGCAGATGGCGGCCGACATTGTCTATTTAGCTATGAGTAAGTTAGTACTTGTACGCTACTAGAGTATTAGTGGGAGTAGATAGTTAACTTGGCTATGATGGTTGTCAGCGTGGAAGTTCAGTACACTATATGTGGATCAAACTTGTTACTTTGCTCTGAATGTTGAACTTTCCGATTGAACATATGGAATGGGTTGTTATTTTTTTAAATGGGTTGTATTTGTCCTGCACGGGTTTAGAGGCTGACTTTTGGGCCTACCAAGTTGATGCGTACACAATCAGGAGATGGTTGTACGTGGAGAGGATGACAGCTGGGACCCGCCAAGGTCATGGCAGTACGCAAGCTACTCCTTATTTCATGCCAATAAAAAAATGGGTCCTCCTAATGGATTTCTGACATCTGGGTCCCATGCCATTGTCAACGTAGTCAATAAAAAAGAGAATTGCACAATGAGCGGCTGACACCAGGGACCCAGTAGCTCGCCTAGTTATTTTTGTTTTGGGTTAATTTGATAAATGCCACTCCAAATCTGGTGTTTCCGAGAAATGCCACTGCAATTTCCAAACTTTGAAAAATGCCATTTCCAGTGGCATTTTTCGAAGTCTAGAGTGGCATTTTTCAAAGTTTGCAAATTGCAGTGGCGTTTTCCAAAGTTTGCAAAAATTGCAGAGGCATTTTTCAAAGTTTGGAAATTGCAATGGCATTTTTATGAATCGTCATGATTGGAGTGGCATTTATCTAATTTGTTTTTGAGACGGAAGCAGGGTGTCAACTGGGCTGTGCGGGGCACTCTGGCCTGTCTAGACAGCCTTTTCTTTTATGTTTACCACAGACCAGCCCAGTAGTTTTTTTCTTTCTGAAAATGGCTAGCCCAATTTTTTTGTGATTTGTCAAGTCAATCACTTTGTCAGGCCTGTTGGCTGCAAATCTTTCAAGATGAGGAGAGCTTCATTCGACTGGCTCAGAAAATGGCCTATCAGTAATGAGAAATGGGTTGTACATTTTTAAAACACATCAAACCGGCAATTAGTTTCAAATTTCTTTTTTATTTCGAATTTTAAATTGCATTGATTTTTATGCGTGGACAATTTATTGAATTTTATATTGATATACATTTATTTTTAAAATCAGTTTGAATGTGACTCGAAATTTTGGGATTAAAAACAGTTCGGACCGCACCGAAATATGCAAAATTTTGTATAATTTTTTAACCGTGGCCACAATATGGGCTATAATGCTAACAAAAAGAATATGGGTCCAAAAAAAACCTTAAGAATTAGCAAATGGGCTGTAAATTATTAGAAATAATGGCAGATGGGTTGTATGCTATTTTCCACAGATTTGAGGCTTTCCTAAAAAAAGGTTGACGCACAAGCAGTGACTGTTGGATCTCCATCCAACAGCGTCGTGCTTCTTCAATCTCTGCTCTTCCTGCTCCAGCCACTCAAACAAGCGCCAAAGGGACTGCCTGCTCCCTCATCCCTGCGGCTGGTTGTGCTGCCACGCAGGCCTCAGCGCCCCACCGTACTCCCATTGCTGGCCTAGCCATCCCTCCACTCACCAACACCTGTTGTTATTCTCCGGCGATGACAGACGAACCAGTAAACCCTCGTACAGTCGTACTCCCCTCCGCGTGGGAAACAACTGCCGAGTCTTCCCTGGCTCTATGTCGTTCCCTTCCTAGGCCTCGCCGTCGTCCACCGCCCTGGTGCTCTCGGCGCGGCGTGGTCAACATGGTCAACGACCGACATGCATCTGAAGTGGATTGTACGTGGACAGGCTGACAGCTGGGTCCACAACCGCACCAAGGAAATGCCTCCTTATTACGCGCAAAGTAATGATTCCTCCACCTGACATCTGGGACCTACCAAAAGGTCCTCTGTATTTCGCGAAAAAATGTTACCTCCGCTGACAGTTCGGACCCACCGGCTATATCTTCGCATGCAAGGAAGTGCCTCCTTATTACGCACAAAAAATGAATACTCCCACTGCTAGCTGGGACCCAGTATAGTGGGCCTACTAAGTTGATAGGGATGGAGGGCTTTGTCAACTTAGTCAATATGCACGATTCTAGCTCCAGTGACCGTATGATGTTCATCCAATGGCCATAGTGCTTCTTCAACCTCTGGTCTTCTTGCTCCAGCCGCCCAAAGCAACGCCGGTCGTGCCGCCTGCTCCTGCCTCCTGTGGCCGGCTGTGCTGCCGCGGAGGCCTCACCGCCCCCATACTACTCCCACCACTGGCCAGGCCATCCCTCCACTCACCTACACCCCCTGTTATTCTGCGGCGATGGCAGCCTCACACCGCAGCCGAACCAGTGAACCCTCGTACTCCTCTCCACGTGGGCATTCACTATCGCGTCTTCCCCGGGTCCATGTCGTCCCCTTCCTAGGCCTTGCCTTCGTCCACCGCCGTGGTGCTCTCGACACGGCGTGGTCAATGTGGTCAACGACCGACTTCCATCGGAAGAGTACTATACATGGAGAGGCTAACAGTTGGGTCCACGGCAGCCGCAAGGAAGTGCCTCCTTATTACGCGGAAAATAATTATTCCCCCACCTGATAGCAGGGACCCACCAGACGGGCCATCGTATTTCGCCAAAAAAATGTTTCCCCCTGACTGCTGGGACCAACAGGACGCGCCACCGCATTTCGCAAAAAAAGTTCCCCCCGCTATCAGCTCGGACCCACCGGAAGTGCCTCATTATTACACACAAAAAAATGAAAACACCCCCTACTAGCTGGGACCCACCTTAGTGGGAGGCTGACTTGTGGGCCTACTAAGTTGATGGGGACGGAGGGCTTTGTCAACTTAGGGCCCGTTTGGAAGCGAGACAGCTTCCAAAACGAGCCAGCTTCTCGCGGGAGCTAGGCGAGCTGGCTTCTCGCGGGAGCCAGAGCTGTGTTCGGCAGCAGCCTGCTTCCAGCTCCCGTTTGCATGGGCTGGCAGCCCAGGAAGCCCGCTTGGAGCCCATTTGGGTGGTTTCTCGTACGGGGGAGAGAATGTATCAAGAGAAAGAGATTGAGCGAACTGGTATGCTGCCTCAGGGTCACTTCGCGGTGGCATATATCTGGTAATTATGTCGAACTTCTCCTCCTTCAATTTTGGGAGCTGGATTTGACCAGCTTCTCGTTTTTGCACTGCAGGCCGCTCGTTCTCCAGAAGCTGGATTCTGGGAGCTGCACCGTTTGGCTAGCTTCTCGCTGGTTTCTCGCAAAGCTGGAAGTTGGATGACATCCGAACAGGGCCTTAGTCAATATGAACGATTCTAGATCCACTGACCGTACGATGTCTATCCAACAACCGTAGTGCTTCTTCAACATCTGGTCTTCTTGCTCTAGCCTCCCAAAGCAGCGCCGGTCGTACTGCATACTCCTGCCTCCCATGGCCGGTTGTGCTACCGCGGAGGTCTCACCGCCCCCTAATATTCCCACGGATGGCCAGGCCCTGCGGCGACGGCAGCCTCACACCGCAGCCGAACTAGTGAACCCTCATACTCCTCTCCGCGTGGGCTTCCACTGTCTCGTCTTCCCTTGCTCCGCGTCGTCCCCCTTCCTAGGCCTCGCTGTCATCCACCGCCCTGATGCTCTCAGCGCAGCGTGGTCAACATGGTCAAGGAACGACTTCCATCGAAAGAGTACTGTACGTGGGAAGTCTGACAGCTGGGTCCACGGCGGTCGCAAACGGAACCACTGGACAGCAGGGACCCACTGGACGGGCCACCGTATTTCGTGAAAAAAATGTTTCCCCCCTGACTGTTGGGACCCACCAGCTACATCTTTGCACGCAAGGAAGTGCGTCCGGCAAAAAAATGATTCGCCCCCAGACTGTTGGGACCCACCATCTACATCTTCACACGCAAGGAAGTGCTTGATAGTCGGGACCCACCTGGTCGAAGCGTACGTAGCATTGTCAATCTGGTCGCGAACGTGTACATACATACTGGTCGATGTAGAGGCGTGCACGTGTCGTAGTAGAGGTGCGCATGTGGCATGTACATGTACGTACAAAGGCCAGTGTGCAAGAAAGAAAATACGGCCACATACGTACATACGAGCGGGGTCTCGAAGGCCTACTCGCGCATATGTATGGCCAGGGCTCGTGTACATGGCTGGGTCGGAACAGAGAAACAGCATCTTCGTCGTGTTCATGGGGAGCCAATCGGCTGGGTCGGAACAGAATGCGTCGTCGTGTTCATCGCGAGGGCTTGGACAGAACAGCCGATAGAAATGAGGCATGGCTGTCACGCCCAAGATGCGACCCTATCCTAAAGGAACTCGAAGGTCCCACCAAGGATAGAAGCGCATCTTGAAGACGCTTTTGCAAGGTGGATATCATTACATCAACATTACATAATAAATGGGGATGCATACAAAGGCATACAATGCCACACGATTACAACATCATCTTACATAAGATCACCATCCGACTACGGATGAAACACAAACAGAAACTCGAACGACATCCACCCTGCTAGCCCAAGCTGCCGACCTAGAACCTATCCCCTGATCGAAGAAGAAGCAGAAGAATAACTCCAAAACAAGCAAACATCGCTCTCGCGTCATGATCATCGCAAAACCTATATCTGCAACTGTTGTTGTAGTAATCTGTTAGCCACGAGGACTCAGCAATCCCATTACCATGGGTATCAAGACTAGCAAGGCTTAATGGGTAAGGAATGGATAAGTGGTGAGGTTGCAGCAGCGAGTAAGCATGATATAGTGGCTAACATACGCAAATAAGAGCGAGAAGAGAAGCAATGGAACGGTCGTGAAGCTAGCAATGATCAAGAGGTGATCCTGAACTCCTACTTACGTCAAACATAACCCAAAAACCGTGTTCACTTCTCGGACTCCGCCGAAAAGAGACCATCACGGCTACACACACGGTTGATGCATTTTAATTCGTATCTGGTGTCAAGTTATCTACAACCGGACATTAAAAAATTCCCATATGCCACATAACTGCGGGCATGACTTTCGAAAGTTTATACCCTGCAGGGGTGTCCCAACTTAGCCCATGATAAGCTCCCGCGATCAATGAAGGATATTCCTTCTCCCAGGAAGAACCAATCAGTCTCGGAATCCCGGTTACAAGACATTTCGACAATGGTAAAACAAGACCAGCAAGACCGCCCGATGCGCCGACATCCCGATAGGAGCTGCACATATCTCGTTCTCAGGGCAACACTGGATGAGCAATCCGTACAACTAAAACCAAACCTCAAGTTTCCCTAAAGGGGCACTGCAAAGGGCACTGGTTAGGACCAGCACTTAGAGAAGCACTGGCCCGGGGGGGCTAAAATAAAGATGACCCTTGGGTTAATTACTCCCAAGGGAAAAGTAGGTGGTGGTGAGGCAAATGGTAAAACCAAGGTTGGGCCTTGCTGGAGGAGTTTTATTCAAAGCGAACTGTCAAGGGGGTCCCATAAATCACCCAACCGCGTTAGGGACGCAAAATCTGGGAACATAATATCGATATGACGGAAACTAGGGCGGCAAGAGTGGAACAAAACACCATGCATAAGGCCGAGTCTTCCACCCTTTACCAAGTATATAGATGCTTTAATAATATAATAGATATTGTGATATCCCAACATAATCCTGTCCACCATGGAGCAATCTTCAACTTCACCTGCAACTAACGATGCTATGAGAGGGGCTGAGCAAAGCGGTAACATAGCCAAACAACGGTTTTCTAGGAAGGGTGAAAAAGGTTAGAGGCTGACATGGCAAATTGGGAGGCTTGAAGAACAAGAGATAGGTAGCGCAGCATAGCGATAGAGAGAAGCAACTAGCATAGCAATGATAGTAGTGAGATCCAAGGTGATGGTCATCTTGCCTGAAATCCCGCTAGGAAGAAGAACGTGTCCATGAAGAAGACGAACGGGCGTAGTCGAACGAATCCTCACAATCGCAACGTTACCGGAACTAAGAAGCAACACCAGAAAGAAACAAACAACATGGTAAACACACAAGCATAAACATGGCATGATGCACAACCAAGTATGATGCATGTCCGGTTTAAATAGGCATGGCATGGCAAAATGCAACAAACCATACTACAAGTTAAGTGGAGCTCATTATGCAACGAGTTGCATATTGACGAAACACCACATTCGAGTTATTTAGTTTGCTCTCGTTTAGGTACACAACAATATTAAATGTTGTTAAACATGGCAAGAGGTGAAACATAATGAAACTACCTATCTAGGCAAGTTTAAATGAGGCCGGAAGATACAAACAACAATTCCGGAAAATCCCCATATGCAAATTATGAATTTGGTACTGTTCTACCCTAAATACAATTTTAGAGTTGTTAAACAGTAAAATGAAGTGCACCATGTTAAACTAGGAATTTTTCCACACCATTTACATATAAAGTTTATTAAATTTGGGGCCGTCTCTACCCCGCCTACGAGGGGCTGGCATGGCTACAGTACGCCGTATCGCTGGAGATCTCCATCGTGGCGCGGCACTGTTGCCATGCCTGCCTTGACCTCAGCCCCAGTGGGCGGCGCACTGTGCCCACGACGGCCTACCTATACGTCCCGGAGACGGCGGGACCGCCCGTCAGCGGGAGAACAGAAGACGGCGAGAGCGCCCCGAAGACGGACCCGTGGGAGTTGGCCCCCTCGAGTCGGCCGGCCCCTCCCACGGGCCCCGCACGCCATTAATCAGACAAGACGGGGAATGGCGACAGTGATCGTCTGCCAGACGGCGGCACTGTTGTCATGACCCCATGACCAAGCTAGCGTCATCAGATGCACCGCTACAGTACCAGGCATGTCAGCGGGGCCCGCTAGTCGGCGGGCCCCAGTAGTCGGCGGAGAAGACGGCGGCCTGAGAGACAGACGGCTGGGACCCGCGCCTAGCCGGATTACCATTTTATCCCTGGGGGGAAGGCCTATATAAGCCCCCCGGGGCACCCATGCAAGGGGGAGAGATTATCTAGTATTAGACCCGGTCATATAGGAAGGAGGGAGCTAGCCTTGCCCTCTCCTACCTCCAGAAAACAGCTCTAGGAGCAACCTTGTATTCACTTTGCCATAGTGATCATGCGGAGACCCCGCAGAGCAGCAGTAGCGGTGTTATCTCCTCGGAGAGCCCTGAAGCTGGGTAAGATCCGCCGGCGTGCATGTCTTCGCCTCATCCCGCTTCCGGGCACCGGCGGCGTTCTACTCGCTCCCACCATGTTAAGCCATCCTTTGGCATATGTCGTACCCAACCCCCGACATTTGGCGCCCACCGTGGGGCTTGGTGCACCGTCGTCCGGAGACCTGCTCTGGACGGGAACCATATTCCTCCCTGGCAAGCACAGCCATCCTGGCACACCAGACGGAGTCTGCGCCGACGCGCTGCACGGCACTGAGATCGCCTGCGCAGCCAGCTGCCTTGCCGAATTTATCGGCGAGGTTCGCCTCTCCGACGAGCCTGCATCCGACACGGGCACGGGTGGCCCCGAGAGCCTCCTCGCGGGCCTCCTCGACCAACTCCACGTCGCCAGCAAGCCTGTTGTAGACCTGGAGTCCATAGGCTCCACCGACCCGATGCTGGTCGACTCCGACACCGCGTCGCTCGACCCGTTCCCCACCAACGTGGTGGTCTACGATGAGCCGCTCCCTTGCGCAGGGAGCGGCGGAAGCACCGTCACGGAGGTTCTCGTCCTTGATCATGGCGAGCGCTCCGACGAAGGCGTTCAAGACCCGCTCGACGCGGCTCTGCGAGACCTGTCCGCACCGATTCCTGGAGATGCTGACGCCGAGACGCTGGAGGCGCGCCGCCTTCAGCTCATCGAGGGCGCGAAGAAGCTGGCAAGCATGAGACGCTTGTCAGAAGCCTACCAACGTGAGATGGATCACGCCGTGGGCGGCTCACCGGCTCCGACTGGGCCTAGCCGCCTAGGCGCGGTCCGGCAACGTGGCGTGGCAATCGCCAATCTGTTTGGGGCCGATCGCCCTGTGTATGCCACGCCTGCGGAGAACATCCGTGCCGCCCAAGCGGCGGCGGACGATCTCAACAACTTCGAGGGCGAAGAGCACCGCCTGATGACGGAGCGAGTTCAGCAGCTCCTCGATGCAGCTGCCGTGCAGAACGAAGCCGACTACCGCACGAAGGCGCCGCGGCGACAAAACGACGACCCGCCACCCTGCCGAGATCAAGGCGCAACGTCTCGGACGCCGACTGGCGGAGTCCGCGGAAAGAAAGACAAGGAGCCGGCTATCAGCCACAGTCGGACTCGCATCACCATCGAGCGCGACCAAGACGGCCGCCCCAAAGCGGTGGAACGGCGGGACGCCTATCTGCCTCCCCCTCCTCGCAGAGAAAGGTGAGTCTCCCCGCCGCCCGTAGAGCATCCGGCTCTCGGCAACCACCTTGGCCGCCGAGAGGGAGTCGGAGAGAATGACGCCCGCCACCGGATCGACCGACTCCACCGATCCCTGGCGCTGGAAGAAGAAGACGAGTTGGGTCCTCCCTGTTTCGGACCCCGCATCCGAGATGAACCTTTTCCCAAAGGGTTCACGCTCCCCCGAGACACGCCCAAATACACCGGCACCATGAAGCCGGAGGACTGGCTGATTGATTACTCCACAGCCGTCAATATAGCGAACGGCAACAAGCGTGTTGCCATAAGATATGTTTCGCTCATGCTCCAGGGCACGGCCCGGACATGGTTGAACAGCTTGAAGCCCCGCGGAATCAACAACTGGGTCGACTTCACCGAGGCCTTCGTCTGCAACTTCACGAGCACGTACAAGCGATCTCCCAAGCCTCGCCAACTCTCCTTGTGCGTGCAAGGCCCCGACGATTCCACTCGCGACTACCTCACACGCTGGGCCGAGCTTCGGAACTCTTGCGAGGGCGTGCACGAGGTGCAGGCTATTGAGTACTTTACTGCCAGGTGCAGAGAAGGCACCCTCCTCAAGCACAGGCTCCTCTGCGACGAGCTGGAGATCCTCGACAAGCTACTGGTCACAGCAGACAAGTATGCCACGACCGACTCCTCCATGAAGGCAAAGATTCAAGTTAGTGCGACTGGCAAAGTAGCCCCTCAGGCTCCAAGAACTCCGGCTAGGGACACCAGTCGGCAGCAGCAGCAAAGCGACCACAAGCGCAAAGACCCACAGCCGGCTTCAAACAGCCGGCAAGTGGCGACAGTCGAAGACCAACAGCCGGAGGGGCAGCCTCCGACCAAGCGACAGAAAGGCGGCAAGTCCAACTAGTTGCCGGCCTTCTCCTACAAGCAGACTCTAGATGGCCCCTGCAAGTTCCACAGCGGCGCGAAGCCGTCAAATCACACTACCCGGAAATGCCACTGGCTCACCAGAATCGCCAAGGGGGACGGTTTACTCCCTCCTCCGCCTGCTAGGCCGCCGCCTCCACCGCCGCCCAGCAGCCGGCTGTCAGGCCAGTCGGCGCGATACAAGACGAGTACCCTGATGAGCACGGAGCCTATGTGGTGTTCACCAGTGTGGCTGACGACCGATGCAGCAGGCGGCTGCAGCAGCAAGAGGTGAACGCAGTCGCGTCAAGCACTCTAGAGTTCATGCACTGGTCCAAAAAGCCTATCAGTTGGAGCAGAGCTGATCACCCAGAGGTGATGCCAAATCCGGGATCCTACGCCCTGGTCTTAGGCGCCACACTCGCCACAGATACGTGGGCCACTCGTTTCTCGCGAGTGCTGATAGACGGAGGCAGCAGTATCAACATCATGTACAAGGATACCATGGAGAAGTTAGGAATCAAGCAAAGACAGCTTCAGAGCAGCCGGACTGTGTTCCACGGCATTGTTCCCGGCCTTTCCTGCTCGCCAATCGGCAAAATCCTGATAGACGTCCTCTTTGGGGACAAAGATCATTTCCGCCAAGAGCCAGTTTGGTTTGAAGTGGTGGACCTCGAAAGCCCGTACCATGCGCTGCTTGATGAAGTCATGTACCTAGGGTAGGGTCATGAACCTATCCAAGGTACCCTCCCCAAGGACATCTTTTAGAAGAAGCCGTCTTCCAGTCGACCAAGAGGAACTCCACTCGACGGATTAGAAGACACTCGACGAACCTGAAGACACTCGACCATGAAGACTCACTCGACCACCAGGAGTCCAAGATCTACTCTGAATCCAAACAGTCTGTAATTAAGTAGTCTTTATGGTCATGATGACACTTTATGTAAGGCGTTACTAGTAACGCCAGACCATAATCTACTTTAACCCTCCGCTACGTGGGGTGGCTGGGGTCCTGGCATCCTCTATATAAGCCACCCCCCTCCACTGGTAGAAGGGTTCGCACCCCTGTAACTCTCACACATATAATCCAGTCGACCGCCTCCGGGCTCCGAGACGTAGGGTTGTTACTTCTTCCGAGAAGGGCCTGAACTCGTAAAACACTTGTGTGCACAACTACTCCATAGCTAGGATCTTGCCTCTCCTTAGTACCCCCCTACACTACTGTCAGACTTAGAACCACGACATTTGGCGCCCACCGTGGGGCAGGTGTCTTAGCGACTTATTGGAGAAGTTGCAATTTTCCCGATTGCCATCATCATGGTTTCAGGTGGAGTTTTGGTTGAGGGCCGCGAGATCCATCTCTGCGCGCTCACATTCGTCGCCGACGACTCTGCCTGGCTGCAGGAGGCTCCGCTCGACGTGGATGCACTCCCCGTTCGCGGGGCTACGCATTTTCGAGCATGCGTCCGTGGCGTCCATCTGCGGCAACCGCTGACTCAGTATCGGCCGGTTTTTGTGTCATCCTCCCTCCCAGCTTCCCGCCGGCGTAAGCGCTCCGGTCGGTCGAGGCTTCAACGGTGGGTGAGGCACGCAGTGGCTCACCAGTCGACCACCGCCCAACTCGCGGCAATTGAGCCCGACGAATCTCTCTACGGCCTGTTCGACCTGTCGACTGGCTCCGCAGAGACCGCATCCGCGTGCGATAGCAGTGATCCCGCGGCGGAGGTCCTGATGGTCAATGGACCGCACGTTCCCCCCAGCTTTCCTGGCACCGAGGGAGGCAACGGCGGAGGCGATCCATCGCAAGACCATGAGGAGTATCGTCCCGAGCCCCTCAATTCGCAGCAGAGGGAAGAGCTTCGCCGCCGAAACATGGATGCGCTTCACACTCCGATCGTTGGAGAAACCCCTGAGGCTCGCGCCTTAGAGGACGCACGCTTAGCCAACCTGGATGAGCGCGCTCGACTGGAGAACCTTCAGCGAGCACTCGATGAGCGCGCGCGGCAACGGATTCCAGACTCCAGTCGACGCCAACTCTTTAAACCTCCGACTCAGGTATATCTAACTCTGATTCAGAATTTAGCTGTTGCAACCCATATAGCAGAGTCGATTCAGCCTTCCCAGTCAGAGGGTGGCAGAGGTTTGATGCAGAACAGAGATTTGCTCCGGGCAGCAGGAGATCAGAATTCAACCGTATCGCAGTCGCGGAACCGGATTCACAGCAGATCCGTGGCAGCGAATACGGTCCAGTCGGCTCACAGCCCCAGATCGCCCCCGAGGCGCGAAGGGCGTGGTGACTGGCACTATCAGAACAGGAACTATGAGCAGTATGATCACCGATTCGATCGCAATGATCGACATCGAGTGCCCACTCCTCCCTCGAGGGGAGGATCTTATGTGCCTCGACAGCAGGATGATAGATGCCAGCACAGTGGCGGGCGAAGGATTCCAATCGACCCCAGAGAACCAGGCTTTGATGTGAGATCCATCATCGTTTAGGGTCTGGTCGACCAGAATAGAGCTCACAGAGAGGGCAATGACAGAGATGTACCCACCAGCAGTCGAGTGCATGTCTTCGGACCAGAGTGTTTCAGCAGAGCCATCCGAGTCGCAGTGATTCCTCCCAACTTCAGGTTGGCGACTGGAGTCGGCAAGTTCAACGGTGAGTCCAAGCCTGATACTTGGCTTGAGGACTACCGAGTGGCTGTTCAGATCGGCGGCGGAAACGACGAGGTGGCCATGAAGCATATGCCTCTTATGTTGGAAGGGTCAGCCAGAGCATGGCTGAATCAGTTGACACCCAGCACCATTTACACATGGGAAGACCTTTCCCGAGTGTTTGTCAGAATGTTCGAAGGAACGTGCAAGCGACCAGCAGGGATGACAGAGCTGCAATCTTGTGTGCAGAAGTCGAATGAAACATTGAGAGATTACATCCAGAGATGGATCATGCTGCATCACACAGTTCAGAATGTATCTGATCACCAGGCAGTCTGCACCTTCAAGGAGGGCATAAAATACAGAGAGCTAAGCCTAAAATTCGGTCGAACCAGAGACATGTCTCTGAGTCGAATGATGGAAATAGCCACCAAATATGCCAATGGTGAGGAAGAGGATCGGCTCCGGAGCGGCAAGCACAAGTCAGTCGCCCAGGATACCGGAGGCGGAAATTCCAGTTGGAAGCAAAAGCGGAAGGCCGAGCCAGCCGCTCCTGGAGAAGCTTTGGCCCTGAACCAAGGCAAGTTCAAAGGGAAGCCCAAGGGGCCTTGGAACCCCAAGAAAGTAAAAGATAAAGAAGGAAATGACGTGCTAGATTTGCCATGTCACATCCACACCAAGAAGGACGAAGAGGGTAACTTCATTTACCCGAAGCATACCACTCGACAGTGTCGACTCCTGATACAGCAGTTCCAAGGGAAGCAGTCCAAGGACGAAGAAAAGGAGTCGGACAAGGTTGAGGGCAAAGAGGACACTGACGAAGAGTATCCAGAAGTCAATTCCACCCTGATGATTTTTGCTAACGTTGAGAGCAAAAACCGACTGAAAGTGATAAACCGAGAGGTGAATATGGCTGCTCCAGCGACCCCCAATTATCTGAAGTGGTCCCAAACTGCCATTACATTCGACCAGTCAGATCACCCGACGCACATTGCCACCCCTAGGAGGCAGGCTCTGGTGGTCGACCCAGTCGTCGAAGGTACTCGACTGACCAAAGTACTGATGGATGGCGGTAGTAGTCTGAACATACTGTACGCAGAGACACTGGAGGGGATGGGCATTCCAATGTCCAGACTCAGCACGAGTAATATGAGTTTCTATGGAGTCATTCCTGGCAAGAAAGCCGCTTCACTCGGCCAGATTGCTCTTGATGTGGTTTTTGGCGATTCCAAGAACTTCCGCAAGGAGAAGCTGACATTTGAGGTTGTAGATTTCTAGAGTGCCTACCATGCTATTTTGGGCAGGCCAGCTTATGCACGTTTTATGGCTCGACCATGTTACGTGTACCTCAAACTAAAGATGCCTGGCCCTAAAGGCGTGATCACTGTCATTGGCAACCGCAAGAAGGCAGAAGAGTGCTTCCAGAAAGGCTCAAAGATCGCCGATGCTCAGATGGTGGCAGAAGAGTGGCAGGAACACCAAAGGAATGCAGACCCGAGTGATCTGTTGCGAGCCAAAAAACCTACTACGGAGTCAGCGTTCCAGTCATCCGGTGAGACAAAACCCGTTCACATCCACCCGACCGACCCTAACGCTGCTCCGACTCATATCTCCACAACACTCGACCCCAAATAGGAAGAAGCGCTCATCCAGTTCCTCCATGAGAACTAGGACATCTTTGCATTGAAACCTTCTGACATGCCGGGTGTACCCAGGGGACTGGCTGAGCATCGTCTATGATTCGATTCAAAGGCAAAACCTGTGAAGGAACATCTGCGACGGTCCGCCGTCCAGAAAAGGAAGGCTATTGGCGAGGAAGTGGCTCGGCTTCTAGCAGCAGAGTTTATCCGAGAGATTTACCACTCCGAGTGGCTCGCCAATGTTGTCATGGTCCCTCAAAAGGACAGCTCGCTTCGCATGTGCATCGATTTTAAGCATATCAATCGGGCCTGCCCGAAAGATCATTTTCCTCTTCCCCGCATCAACCAAATAGTCGACTCGACTACGGGATGTGAGCGACTGTCTTTCTTGGACGCTTATTCCGGTTACCATCAGATCCGTCTGGTTGGACCCGATGAGATCAAAACAGCTTTCATCACCCCATTCGGGTGCTTCTGTTATGTCACCATGCCATTCGGCCTCAAGAATGCCGGAGCCACGTTCATGAGGATGATTCAGAAGTGTTTGCTCACTCAAATCAGTCGGAATGTGGAAGCGTACATGGATGGCATTGTGGTCAAGTCACGGAAAGGTTCTGACCTACTGACTGACCTTGCTAAAACATTTGCCAACCTTAGGAGGTACGATATCAAGCTTAACCCATCCAAGTGCACATTCGGAGTTCCTGGTGGAAAGTTACTCGGTTTTCTCATTTCCGAATGAGGAATCGATGCAAACCCAGAGAAAGTAGGCACAATGCTCCGTATGAAATGACTTGTGCGTGTGCACGATGTTCAGAAGCTTACTGGTTGCTTGGCCGCTTTAAGTCGATTCATCTCTCATCTCGGTGAGAAGGCATTGCCTCTTTACCGACTGATGAAGAAGTCAGACAAGTTCGATTGGACTCCTGAAGCTGACGCAGCGTTTGCAGAGTTAAAAACCCTGCTTTCCACCCAGTCGGTGCTTGCTGCCCCGATCAGCAAAGAGCCTTTGCTGCTTTACATTGCAGCCACAGGACAAGTCGTCAGTACTATACTTATGGTCGAGCGGGAAGAAGGGAAAGCCTTCAAAGTTCAGCGCCCAGTATATTACATTTCCGAAGTCCTGACCCCATCCAAGCAACGATACCCTCATTATCAGAAGCTTGTATATGGGATTTATATGACCACGAAGAAAGTTGCTCACTACTTCTCTGACCATATCATCACAGTCGTCACCGACGCCCCCCTATCAGAGATTCTGCACAACAGAGACGCAACTGGTCGAGTCGCAAAATGGGCGATTGAACTTCTTCCCCTAGATATCAGATTTGAGGCAAAGAAAGCTATCAAGTCCCAAGCAATAGCAGATTTCCTCGCCGAGTGGACTGAACAGCAGTTACCGAATCAAGTTCACTCGAAGCACTAGACTATGTTCTTCGATGGCTCCAAAATGCTGAATGGTTCCGGTGCCGAAGTGGTCTTGGTTTCCCCCCGAGGAGATAAGCTCAGATATGTACTCCAGATTCACTTCGACTCCTCCAACAATGAAGCGGAATACGAAGCACTCTTGTACGGGTTGTGTATGGCCATTTCACTCAGCGTCCGTCGCCTCATGGTCTACGGTGACTCGGACTTAGTGGTCAACCAAGTGATGAAGGAGTGGGACGTCAGAAGCCCAGCCATGACTGGCTACTGCAATGCAGTCAGAAAGCTGGAGAAGAAATTTGAGGGATTAGAGCTCCACCACGTTCCCCGACTGAAAAATCAAGCAGCCGATGACTTGGCGAAGATAGGTTCCAAGAGATAAGCCATTCCGAGTGGCGTGTTTTTGGAGCATGTTCACTCGCCGTCGGTTCAAGAAGATCCTTTCACTGAGGAAGACCCGCAGCCAAAAAGCGCCACAGATCCGACTGAAGTCGAGGTCCCAGCTGTGGTCGACTTAATCATGGAAGTTCTGGTCATCACTCCCGACTGGACAGTACCCTATATCGCCTATATTCTGAGGAAAGAGCTCCCCGAGAATGAAGAAGAGGCTCAAGAGATCGTCCACCGATCCAAAGCCTTTACCATCATGAGAGGACAGTTGTACAGAGAAAGTGCGACTGGAGTCAGCCAGAAATGCAAAACACCGGAAGAAGGTCGAATGATTCTCAACGACATCCTTTCGGGGACCTGTGGCCATCATGTGTCCTCTCGGACCATCGTGGCTAAAGCATACCGAGCAGCTTTTTACTGGCCCAGAGCAAATGAAATGGCGAAAGAGATAGTCGACAAGTGTGAAGGATGTCAATTTTACTCCAATATGTCGCACAAACCCACCTCAGCCTTGAAGACCATTCCACTCGTCTGGCCTTTCGCTGTATGGGGGTTGGATATGGTTGGACCACTAAGAACAGGCAGAAGCGGCTACACCCATGTATTGGTAGCAGTCGACAAGTTCACCAAGTGGATTGAGGCTAAACCCATCAAGAATCTGGATGCTGGCACCGCCGTCAGCTTCATCAGGGAGTTGATATTTAGATATGGAGTTCCACATAGCATCATCACAGACAATGGGTCAAACTTCGACTCCGAAGAATTCAGAGCCTTCTGCACATCTCAGGGTACACGAGTCAACTATGCTTCAGTCGCTCACCCCCAGTCGAATGGACAAGCAGAACGAGCAAATGGCTTAATTATCAAAGGGCTAAAACCCCGACTGATGCCCGACCTCAAGCACGCAGCTAGTGCGTGGGTCGATGAACTTCCGTCGGTGGTTTGGGGATTAAGGACCACGCCAAACCGGTCGACTGCGAGGACTCCGTTCTTCTTGGTCTATGGAGCTGAAGCAGTCTTGTCGAGTGATCTGATTCACAACGCACCCCGAGTCGAACTCTACACCGAAGCTGAAGCAGAGCAAGCCCGACAGGACGCAGTCGACCTTCTAGAAGAAGAAAGAGAGATGGCCTTGATCCGATCGACCATTTACCAGCAGGACTTGCGTCGCTTCCATGCCGGAAACGTGAAGAGTCGAGCTTTCCAGGAGGGAGATTTAGTTCTCCGAGTGGATCAGCAGAAACCACACAAGCTTGCTCCTACTTGGGAAGGTCCCTTCATCATCACCAAGGTTCTCCACAATGGAGCATACCGCCTTTACAATGTCGAGCACCAGATTGACGAGCCCCGAGCATGGAATGCGGACCTGCTCCGCCCCTTTTATACTTAAGTTTTCACTCGGATGAGTTGTAATAAAAGTACTTCTGTAGTGTATTCATCAAAGACAAGAGTTTCATAATTTTCTCAGTGATTGTTATTGCTTTTGTTCTCACAAATCTGTCCCCAGTGGGTGGCCTAGCTACGAACCTGTTTCGCCTAAGTTTGTAAAAAAATCCTACCGAGTGGTAAGCCAGCCTTCCGCTCGGAGGCTTAGCCGCGAATCCATTTCGCCTAAGTTTCTAAAAATCCTACTGAGTGGTAAGCTAGCCTTCCACTCGGGGGCTTAGCTGCAGCTCCGTGCTCGCCTAAGTTTTTGAAAATCCTACCGAGTGGTAAGCCAGCCTTCCACTCGGGGGCTTAGCTGCAGCTCAGTGCTCGCCTAAGTTTTTGAAAATCCTACCGAGTGGTAAGCCAGCCTTCCACTCGGGGGCTTAGCTGCAGCTCAGTGCTCGTCTAAGTTTTTGAAAATCCTACCGAGTGGTAAGCCAGCCTTCCACTCGGGGGCTTAGCTGCAGCTCAGTGCTCGCCTAAGTTTTCGAAAATCCTGCCAAGTGGTAAGCCAGCCTTCCACTTGGAGGCTTAGCTGCAACCTAGTGTTCGCCTAAGTATAAAAGACAAACGTACGCTTCGCAAGGAGGACGAGGCGCAGGTCGACCCCTGCTTCCTCCTTCCGAGCTACGCCACAAATACAACGTGCATTCCGCAAGAAGGACGAAGCGCAGGTCAACTGCTACCTTCTCCTCCAAAGCCGCGCCACAAAAATCCTACCAAGTGGAGAGCAAACCTCCCACTCTGGGCTTAGCTGCAGCCCAGTGCTCGCCTAAGTTTCTAAAAATCCTACAGAGTGGAGAGCAAACCTCCCACTCGGGGGCTTAGCTGCAGCCCAGTGCTCACCTAAGTTTCTAAAAATCCTACCGAGTGGAGAGCAAACCTCCCACTCGGGGGCTTAGCTGCAGCTCAGCGCTCGCCTAAGTTTCTAAAAATCCTACCAAGTGGAGAGCAAACCTCCCACTCGGGGGCTTAGCTGCAGCTCAGCGCTCGCCTAAGTTTCTAAAAATCCTACCGAGTGGAGAACAAACCTCCCACTCGGGGGCTTAGCTGCAGCTCAGCGCTCGCCTAAGTTTCTAAAAATCCTACCGAGTGGAGAGCAAACCTCCCACTCGGGGGCTTAGCTGCAGCCCAGTGCTCTCTTAAGTTTCGAGAATCCGGTCGAGTGGAGAACAAGTTTCCCACTCGAGGGCTTGGCTGCAACCCAGCACTCGCCTAAAACATGACGAGCACAAGTCGATTGCAATTTATGCTTCTTTCCTACCTGCAAAAGAGCATTACAGATACTAGTATATATTCCAACCCAAGGAAGATGGTTGTTTGAAAGCAGAAGCAAATGCATTTCAACGGCAAACCAGTTCGGATAACGTCCTACGGATCTAGAGAGGCTCACGCACCAAGCCTGTTAAAGTTTATCGGTTACAAAAATCACTCGGCATTCCGAGGCAAATTCAAACCATCAAGCATAGAAGTTTTTTACCCCTCCTGCGGAGGGCTGGAAGGCGCAACAAACTCGTCCAAGTCGATTCCGTCAGCGATCTGAGTGGCAGCGGCAATAAAGGTCTCCATGAAAGAACGGAAGTCATGCTTCCTGGTATTGGCCACCTTGAGAGACACCAGCTTGTCTTCTCTCGCTTCCTTGCAGTGGACACAGACTAAGGACAGAGCAACGTCGGCACCACACCTGGCAGAAGACTTCTTCCATTCTTGCACTCGACTTGGAACTTCATTCAGTCAAGTCATCAGGGACTCGAGGTCGTTCTGAAGTGTTTCTTCTGGCCAGAGTGATGTGTCGATGCACGATGTTGCAGCCTTCAGTCTTGCTAGATAGTCTACCACTGCAGCAACGCGAGACTCGAGGCGGAGCACGTTCATAGCGGTTTCATCTTTCACCGGAGAGTTAATAGGATCCAAGCCAGTCTCCACTCGACTAGTCTCCTCTTCAAAGTTTTGGCAGAATTCCGTGGACACGACTCAAAGATAAGCTAATGTTCCTACAGCAAGTCAGTAATTACCAGTCGGATATAAGAGGTTACCTTCGAGCATGAGGAATAGCTTCTTGGCGAGTCCTCCCAGATAAACCTCCAAGTCATTTTTCTTTCCCGCCAGTTCGCCAGCTTTGTCGCTCAGGACCATGTTGGCATCCTTCAGTCGAGTGACTTCTTGGTTGGCCACATCAAGAGAAGCTTTCAGATTCGTGTTTTCCTCTTCAAACTTGCTGACAGAAGCCAACTTCTCTTCTGCAAGTTTTGTCTTGTCCGAAGCCGCTTTCTGCGCCTCGGCGAGGTCGAGGTCCTTCTTCTTCAGAGCATCCTTCAGTTTTTCTGCAAAATCATAATAAGATCAGACTCGAAGACAGGCAAGAAGCAAAGACAGTCGTCAAGATTCTCACCAAACATACCTTTTGCCTCCTCCTTCGACTTCGTGAAGTTCTCTTGGACAAGCTTCAGGTCAAGTTCAAGCTGGATATACTTGTTCTCCATCTCGGTATAACGAGAAACAAGGTCACAAGATTTCTGCAAAGTTCAGTCGACAGACATCAAAGACAGATCACTTCCGAATGACTAAGAGAAAAATCGTAGTATTTCTAAGACTACAGCTGAATCTAAAACATTCAACTGTAGTCTCGGGGACTACACCCAGTGGGTGCACTCAACGTGCCCCCACTAGTTCTATCAGCTAGACTCAGAGTCGATCAGTCGACCAGAAGCAGCTAACTGTTAGCAGTTATATAAAAAACGAAGAATTATTCAGACCATAGCCGACTGCCAGCAGTCAACCACGGTCTCGGGGACTACACCCAGTGGGTGCACTCAGCGTGCCCCCACCGGTTCCATGATCCCACTCGACCAGTTCGAGTGAAACAAGTAAAAGTGAGAAATTTCAAGACACAAGGACTAGACTCGACTGCCAGCAGTCCACCGTAGTCCCGGGGACTACACCCAGTGGGTGCACTCAGCATGCCCCCACTAATCCTGACATTCCAATTGACACACCCAGTGGATGCATGACAGACATTAAGATTTTCAGTCGACGTCCAACTGACCTGGACATTGCTCCGAAGAGCTGAACTCGCGTCATAAGCTGCTTGGCTGGCGGTTCAGATCGCTTTCACCTACTCCATCATGATCCCTGCTTGACGAATGGCTTCCTTGGCAGCGCTCTCTTGGTCCTCCGGGACATGGTACGTGGAGAAGAGAGAAGGTGGATCAGCACTCGACGACGAAGGGCGGGCAACTGTCAACGGCTCCGCAAAGGACACGGTAGCCCGAGCAACATTGCTCCCCTCCGGGATTAGTGGTTCGGGTGCTGACACATCCTGAGCAGCCTTGCCAACAGTCGCCTTCCTGCTCCTCCTCTGCCTCAGTGCATTTCATCGTCATCGTCAGGGAGTTCGATGATAACGCTAGGTGGAGCTCCAGAAGAAGTTCAAAGTCAAAAATAAAGATCCAATCGACCGAAAGCAAAACTGCGTAGATCATACCAGGATGAGAAGTAGCAGCATCTTCCATTTCTTGATCTTCATGCCTGGCTGACGTCTCAGAAGTAGCAGCACTGCGATTTCAAAAATCAGCCGGTCAGCGATCGAGTCGACCAAGAATGTATCTGTGTCAAAAGGAAAAAACAAGAGTTATGTTGTTACCCAGAAACAGTCGGAATCTCCATCCTCATCTTCGGCAGGGCCTTTGCCGGTTTTGTCGGGGCCGCTCGGGGTTGCTTCGACGCCTTCTCAGTCGGCACCGGTGAAGTCGTCCGAGGGCGTTTCGTCGACTGCCCAGCAGGCACGACTCCCTTGCCGCGCTCGACCGCAGGGTCGTGGGCGAGCTTGGACCTTCTTTCGGAACGAGGAGGCACAACTTCCTCCTCCTATTCCTCCTCCTCTTCCTCCTCATCGAAGCCTGCATCTTCATCACCCTCATCGGCATCCGATTCCCACTCCTCTTGACTTTCGCCTCCACTTCCTTCCTCCTCTTCGGCCTGTGCTTGCGCCCCGTTGGGCATCGAACACAACTCAGTGGTTTCCTGAAAGACAACAAGCAAGACAAAAGTCAA
This sequence comes from Triticum aestivum, assembly GCF_018294505.1. NCBI lineage: Eukaryota > Viridiplantae > Streptophyta > Magnoliopsida > Poales > Poaceae > Triticum > Triticum aestivum. Next base: position 620,747,904 of record NC_057795.1, read on the forward strand.
TCGACTGACCTGCGACAAAACAGAACGGACGGAGCAATCGGAGAAAAGTGGTCATACCTTGTCCGCCTCATAAGATTGGTCGAGTGGCGGGATCCTCCTGGCTCCGTGAGGGTTGTCCTTGTTCCCTGTAATGGCAGTCATCCACCTCTCCAGTGTGGCATCGTCGACCTCCTCTGGGTGGACCCGAGTGGTGTCTTCAGTTCCAGAGTACAACCACATCGGGTGGTCTCGGTACTGGAGCGGTTGGATGCGCCGCCGAAGGAAAACCTCCAAAAGATCCATGCCAGTCACCCTGTCGCGAATGAGCTGGACTACACGCTCCACCAACATTTTAACCTGAACCTTCTCCTCCGGAACTACTTTCAGAGAGGATGGTTTGTTCACTCGACTCATAGAGAAGGGAGGGAGCCCAGTCGACTGCCCTGGCATCGGCTGGTCTCGGCAGTAGAACCAGGTCGACTGCCACCCTCTGACTGACTCGGGAAGGGTCATAGCTGGGAAAGCGCTCTTACTCCTCATCTGGACCCCGAGACCCCCACACATCTGGATTACCCGAGTTCTCTTGTCATTGGGGCTGGCCTTTTTCACCATCTGAGAACGATAAGTGAATATGTGTTTGAAGAGGCCCCAGTGCGGCCGACAACCCAAGAAGTTTTCACACAAAGATACAAAAGCGGCGAGATAGGCGATGGAATTGGGTGTAAAGTGGTGGAGCTGAGCCCCGAAGAAATTCAGAAACCCTCGAAAGAAAGGATGCGACGGCAGAGAGAACCCACGATCTACATGAGTCGCCAAGAGGATGCACTCACCCTCCTGAGGCTGTGGCTGCCACTCCGTCCCCGGGAGCCTCGTCGTCCCGTGCGCAATCAGGCCTTCGTTGGCCAGGTCGTCGAGATCCTTTTGGGTGATGGTCGAGCGGATCCAATCACCCTGGATCCAACCTTGCGGCAAACGGGACCGCGATGAGGATCCCCCTCGACTGGTCGCTCTCCCCTTCACCTTCGCCGTCGCCTTCTTCGCCCGCTCCAAAGCCGCCGTCTTCTCTTTCACCATTGTCGCCGACGAGGCTGGAAGGAGCAGCAGCGATGGGCAGTTGGTGGGCGCGACAGATGAATCTGAAGACGAGGGAGGGGAAAATGAGGAGGCACTGTTCAAAAAATCTCCGCCAGGTTCCTTATATGGAGTCACTTCCGAGTGGCCGACAGGTCGGCCCAGGCGATCCTGTCAAATCCCAAAACAGTCGCGCAGGCGATACATGGAGAAAAAGGCGGCGCGGGAATCGAGGCGTCCCTGCCTTATCCCATCTGAGTACCGCGGTCTTCTCCGCTTTGCGAGCTTCCCAAAATTCGGATCCCACTAAATCCGCTAACCACAGGGCAACTTGTCAGACGGAAGATCTCCTGCTATCCGTCGCTCGGAAATCTCCATGTTCATAAAGTTCACTCGACAGATATAAAGAATGGATCAAGGTGACTGAACGAAAGTTGACACCCTCACTTGAAAGTCATTGATCCAGAGCAAAACACCTTTACATCACCAGAAAGCAGGTCGGAAAGATTGCCAACTCCTTCCTCACTCAAACCTCGATCCATTCGGGGGCTACTGATGAAGTCATGTACCTAGGGTAGGGTCATGAACCTATCCAAGGTACCCTCCCAAAGGACATCTTTTAGAAGAAGTCGTCTTCCAGTCGACCAAGAGGAACTCCACTCGACGGATTAAAAGACACTCGATGAACCTGAGGACACTCAACCATGAAGACTCACTCGACCACCAGGAGTCCAAGATCTACTCTGAATCCAAACGGTTTGTAATTAAGTAGTATTTATGGTCATGATGACACTTTATGTAAGGCGTTACCAGTAACGCCAGACCTTAATGTACTTTAACCCTCCGCTACGTGGGCTGGCTGGGATCCTGGCATCCTCTATATAAGCCACCCCCTCCACTGCTAGAAGGGTTCACACCCCTGTAACTCTCACACATATAATCCAGTCGACCGCCTCCGGGCTCCGAGACGTAGGGCTGTTACTTCTTTCGAGAAGAGCCTGAACTCGTAAAACACTTGTGTGCACAACTACTCCATAGCTAGGATCTTGCCTCTCCTTAGTACCCCCCTACACTACTGTCAGACTTAGAACCACGACACTACTTGGCCGACCTGCTTTGGCCAAGCTCATGGTGGTCCCCCACTATGCGTACCTCAAGATGAAGATGCCGAGTTTCAAGGGGATTCTAACCGTAGCCGGCGACTATAGAAAGTCGTCCGCTTGCGCGGCCGAAAGCAGTCGGCTGGCCGAGTCCTTGGTGATCGCAGCTGATAAGCGGCTTCTTGATTGGGTTGTGGCGATGGCCGGCAAGCAGCCCGAGATGTCGCCCAACCCCAAGGAGTCAGAAGCAGAAGGATAGTTCAAGCCAGCCAGAGAAACGAAGAAGTTACCCTTGGACCCGGAGCACCCGGAGAGGTACACTGTCATGGGTACAAACCTTGACAGCAAATAAGAAGGCGAGCTCGTCAATTTCCTCTATGAGAATCGAGACATCTTCGCATGGACCCCTACAGACATGCCAGGTGTACCAATGGAATTCGCCGAGCACAAGTTACATGTCCGGTCTGACGTGAAGCCCGTCAGGCGGCCCTTGCGCCGGCTGTCAGAAGAGAAGAGAAGAGTTGTTGGAGAAGAGATAGCCCGGCTCCTGGCAGCTGGCTTCATTATGGAAGTGTTTTTCCCAGAGTGGCTAGCCAACCCAGTCCTCGTGCTCAAGAAGAACAAGCAGTCGCGGATGTGTATCGACTACACAAGCCTCAACAAAGCCTGCCCCAAGGATCCATTTGCTCTGCCGAGAATTGATCAGGTGATAGACTCGGCAGCCGGATGTGAGCTATTGAGTTTCTTCGATGCATATTCTGGATATTACCAGATCAAGCTGAACCCGGCTGACAGATTGAAGACCGCCTTTAACACGCCGTTTGGTGCCTTCTGCTACCTAACCATGACGTTCGGTTTGAGGAATGTCGGCGCCAGCTTTCAGCATTGCATGCAGAAGTGCCTCCTCAAGCAACTCGGCAGAAATGCCCACATCTACGTGGATGATGTGGTGGTGAAGAAGGAAAAGCGTGGAACACTGTTGGAAGACCTCAAGGAAACCTTTGAGAATCTGCGCCGATTCCAGATCAAGCTCAACCCCGAGAAGTGCGTCTTCGGAGTACCAGCCGGCCAACTCCTTGGCTTCCTGGTCTCTGAACGCGACATAGATTGCAACCCTGTGAAGATCAAAGCCATCGAGAGGATGGAAGCACCCAGACGACTGCTAGATGTGCAAAAGTTCACCGACTGTTTGGCGTCCATCAGCCGATTCATCAGTCGGCTGGGCGAGAAGGCCCTCCCCTTATATCAGCTCATGAAGAAGACGACCTTTTTTGAGTGGACTCCCAAGGCAGACGAAGCTTTACTCCAACTGAAGAAAATGTTGACTACGCCCCCTGTGCTGGCGGCCCCGACTCCCAAAGAGCCCATGCTCCTATATATTGCCGCCACCAGTCGGGTAGTCAGCACGGTTATGGTAGTTGAGCGCAAGGAGGAAGGCAAGGCGCTACCTGTCCAGAGACCGGTATATTACCTGAGCGAGGTACTGTCAACCTCCAAGCAGAACTACCCCCACTACCAGAAGATGTGCTACAGCGTGCACTTTGCCGCCAAGAAATTGAAGCCTTACTTCCAGTTGCATCCAATCATTGTGGTCTGCACAGCCCCACTTGCCGAGATCATCGAAAGCCGAGATGCTTCTGGCCGAGTGGCCAAGTGGGCCATCGATCTGGCTCCCTACCCCATCTACTACCAGCCCCGCACCGCCATCAAGTCGCAAGCACTGGCCGACTTCCTCGTCGATTGGGCCGAGACCCAGTATCTGCCACCAGCGCCCGACTCCACCCATTGGCGGATGCATTTCAACGGCTCCAAGATGCGCGCCGGCTTGGGAGATGGCGTCGTGCTCACTTCCCCCAAAGGCGACAAGCTCAGATATGCGCTGCAGATCCATTTTGCCGCCTCCAACAACGTCGCTGAGTACGAGGCGCTCATTCACGGGCTCCGGCTTGCCAAAGAACTCGGCATTTGCCGGATCCTATGTTATGGCGACTCTGACTTGGTGGTCCAGCAGTCATCTGGCGATTGGGACGCCAAGGATGCAAACATGGCGAGCTACCGTTTCCTTGTGCAGCAACTCAGCGGATACTTCGAGGGGTGCGAGTTCCTCCACATGCCAAGGAATGACAACGACAAAGCATTCGCCTTGGCACGAATCGGCTCCACCCGCCAAGCAATACCATCTAGCGTCACCCTTCGATGCCTCCTCAAGCCGTCTGTCAAGCCTTCACCAGAATCAGACTCCATCTTTGTGCTGGCTCCACCCGAAGAAATCGGATCCGACTCCAAGAGCGCTCCAGTCGAAGCCGGCCCGGGGACTTCAGAACCCGGCCCGGGGACTGTAGCGACCAATCCAATGACTCCAGAACTCGGCCCGGGGACTGCTCCAGTTGGCCCGGGGAATTCATCAATCCAGCAAGCGGCTATGGACTCCAACCCGCCGCCTCCTAGCCCAGCCGCCCTCGTCCAAGTCGCAGTACTGGTAGTCGAAGAAATAGCAGCACCCTCATGGGCACAGACCATCCTCAAGTTCCTGGTGAGCAAAGAACTGCCAATTGATGAAACCTTGGCTCGGCAAGTACAACGCCGGGCAGCAGCCTACACCATAGTCAATAGAGAGTTGGTCAGGCGCAGCGTCACTGGCGTTTACCAGCGTTGCGTCGAGTCAAAGCAAGGCCAAGCGATTCTCAAAGATGTCCATCAGGGCGAGTGCAGCCACCATGCGGCTTCAAGAGCACTCGTCGCCAAACCATTTTGACACGGTTTCTTCTGGCCGACTGCCCTAGAAGAGGCCAAAGAATTGGTTCAAAAGTGCAAAGGGTGCCAGAAGTTCCGCTCCAAGCCACATGAGCCGGCTTCGGCACTCAAGACTATCCCCATCGCCTGGCCCTTTGCGGTTTGGGGCCTGGATATGGTGGGACCATTCAAAACCGCCCGAGACGGCCTAACTCACTTACTCGTCACGGTGTACAAGTTCACCAACTGGATAGAAGTAAAGCCCATCAAGAAGTTGAATGGTCCGACTGCGGTGACTTTCATCGCCGACATCATGACTCGGTACGGCATACCGCACAGCATCATCACCGACAATGGCACAAACTTTGCCAAAGGTGCCTTGGCCCGTTTCTGCGCGACTCAGGGCATCCGGCTGGACTTAGCGTCCGTTGCCCATCCGCAGTCAAACGGCCAGGTAGAGCGAGCAAACGGCCTCATCCTGTCTGGCATCAAGCCTCGACTTGTCGAACCACTGGAGCGTTCGGCCGACTGTTGGCTTGACGAGTTGCCAGCCGTCCTCTGGAGTCTGCGCACGACTCCGAACAAGTCAACCGGCTTCACACCCTTCTTCCTCGTCTACGGTGGTGAAGCCGTCATCCCAACGGACATAGAGTTCGACTCTCCGCGAGTCACCATGTACACCGAGGAAGAAGCAGAAGAAGCACGTCAAGATGGTGTCGATCAGCTGGAAGAGGGCCGGCTGTTGGCACTCAGCCGGTCCAGCATCTACCAGCAGACCCTGCGTCGATACTACAACAGGAAGCTCAGGCCGAGATCTTTCCAAGAGGGCAACCTTGTGCTCTGGCTGATCCAGCGAACATCCGGGCAGCACAAGCTGTCGGCGCCTTGGGAAGGCCCCTTCATTATCAGCAAGGTGCTGGGAAACGACTCCTACTACCTGACCGATGCTCAGAAGCCCCGAGCACGCAAGAGGGACGACTCCGGCAAAGAGACGGAGCGCCCATGGAATGCAAATCTTCTCCGAAGATTTTATAGTTGATGCAGTATGTATCACGCTACCCTGTGTATTAAAGTACCAAGACTTCGGGGCCCCCGAGACGAGCTCGGGGACTGCCCTTTTTTGTCATCTGTATGATAAGAATTATGCCTTCGAGTACATTACTCTTTGTTATGCCGCTTGGCACCGGGCTCGACTAGTCGGCCCGGGGACTCGCCGCCTCGCGCTTTGAAATGCTTCCCGCAGTCAGACAAGTAGTGTGTGGCGCCTAAGCCGTCTCCTGTCAGAAGCCGCAGCTCGCAGAGCGACTGTTTGGTAGGCAGGAGTAAGGAAGAACAGGCGCCCACATGAAAAATGGCTAAGGATCCAAAGCACAAACATAGCCTAAGACGGCTTCCAGCCTCTCTCAAGCAAAGCCGACTCATGAGTAGTCGGCTTGCCGCTTTCTTCTAGCCTCTCCTAAGTGAAGCCGACTCGTAAGTAGTCGGCTTGCCGCTTTCTATCCGACTTGTTAAAAAGACTCTAAAATGGCCAAGTACTTGCCTTCCCAAAGTAGCCAAGCGTTTGATCCAGTGGCAGTCCGCAGAGCGGTTGTCTGACTGGCAAGGCGGCGACTAAGGGAAGGCAGCAAAGGAAAAAGCCAAAAGAGCAATGAGCAAGGAAAGATAGAACTTGGATAAATATTTACATAACATAGGCCCTTGGTTGAATCTTCAAGTAGAAGTTCAAAATACACCCCGCGGGTGGAATTGTTCGAATTAACAAAGTTCTTCAAAGACTACTAAGGCAGATAAAATGAAGGCAGAGACGGCAGCCTAGGAGGTGGCATCCGGGTTCGGAGGGTCAGAGGAGATGGCGGTGTCAGGCGCCAGGGCGGCCGGCTCGGCAGTCTCGGCTTGATCGTCTCCAGCGGCAGCCACCTTCTCCGGACGCGGCTCGTTGCTGAAGGCGCAGTCGAGCTGAGGCTAGTCGCCCGTTCCGTCTTCTGGCACCTCCGTCTCACCTTCGTCCTCTGCCTCGCCTTCCTCCTCGGCGCTGGAAGCAATCACCTCCGCCGAGTCCTCGTCGTAATCCGGGTTCATCCCGAACAACTCCGGCGGCGCCTCCCTGCCGTCTTCAGCCTGATCAGGGACGAAGATGCTGGTGTCGGCATAATCGGCGATTGCCGCAGCACGAGCGACGAGGGCGTCTTCCATAGCTACCAGCTCCGCCTGGGCCTCTGACCGGAACGCGGCCAGACGGTCCAGGTCCAGCCCTGGATACCACGCCTTGACGAATTCCAAGGCCCGGCGTGCTCCAGCCCAGGCCGAGGAACCCTTCCAAGCCTCAAGACGACTAGCTGCGACCTCCAGCCAGTCGGCAGTCCGACTGGCAGTGCGCAGAACTGGCATGTCCTTCCACAGGGCGGCAATAGCCTGGGCGCCGGCACGCTGAAGCCGGCGCAGCATCCGATGGGCCGGCTGCATACGAGCCTCGATGATCAGAAGCTGCTCGTCAAGGGTCCGGGGGGCGTTGGCGGCAATCTCCGCACCATCTGCCCTCCGCGCCTCGTGATCTGCCTCGATGGCCTGAGTGGCCGCTTGCGAGTGGCCAGGGAAGAAGTCTGCCAAGACAAAAGAGAAGCAAGTCAGAATCAGGAGTCGCCCGACCCACAGTCGACGGCTCAAAGAAAGTAAAGAAACTCACCATCGACGATGTACTCAATCTCATGAAAGCCGAAAGTCAGCTGCACCTCCTTCTCGGTCCAGGAGGAGCGCTCGCTCTCGAACTCGGCCAGGAGCGCAGTCTCTTTCTTCTCTACCTCCTCCTATGCCTTCTTGAGCAGCTCCTTCTGCTCCGCCAGCTTCGCGGCTAGCAGATCACGCTCCGCGGCAAGCTTCCCGCATTCCTCCCCCTTGGCGCGCAAGGCGGTGTTGGCCTCGCCCAGCTGCTGCTGAAGAGTGGCGTTGGCCTCTGAAGAATAAAAAAGAAAGACATTAAGTCGTCAACAAGAAAGTCGCTGAGAAGATCCGGCCCGACTGCGCAGCAGTCGGCCCGAATCTCGGGGACTACAGCCCGCGGGTGCGCCAGCGCGCCCCCGCAAAGAAGAAGGAAGACTCACTCCGACTCTCTGACAAGTCGACAGTCCGCTTGCTCAGCTCCTCAACATTGCGGTTGAAGGCAGTGACGCGGAGGTTGTGGTACTCCTGCAATAAGAATTTTTAGACGAAGATAAGTATCGGAAGTCGCCAGAAGGAGTTCCGAGCCGCCTGCTCAGCAGCCGGCACGAAACTCGGGGACTACACCTAGTGGGTGCGCTGGCGCGCCCCCACAGAGAAGAACAAAGAAAAGCAAAGTCAAAAATGAAGCATACCCGGACGGCTACTCGCGACACCAGATGCGCCTTGGTGCAGCTCTAGATGGCGTTGCCTTCGGCTCGCAGCTTCGCCTGGACGTCCAGAAGCGTCTGGTTCAGCGGGCCCGTGCCGCCTCCTCGCACCCACCCAACGGGCGCGGTGCTCGTCGCCTCAGCGTCTGGGATGGACGAGCTGGCGGCGCCGGTCTCCAACGGGCATGGTGCCGAAGTCGCCTTCTCAAGGCGGCGGCGCACTGGCGAGGCGACTTGAAGGAGCAGCCTCGCCACGGACTTGTCCTCAGTCGGCGGCACCGGCGGGCCTGCTGGCTGTTTACCTTGCGCACCCCCAGACGGCGGCGGAGGCGACGGTGGCGGCACGATTGTGTCCGACATGGAGCCATCGCCGCTCTCCCTCTCAATGACGGGGTGCTCGCCACCGGCTTCCCCAGTCTGCCCCGTGAACTCCGGGGGCGGCGGCGCGGAGTTCAGCGGAACGACAAGCAGCGCCGACTGGCAGTGTGTTGCCTCCTCAGCTAGACACCTTGCCGCAATGGTGGCTTCGGCCTTGTCCAGCTTCCTCTCGGCGGAGGCAGCCGCCTTCTCGGCCTCCGCCTTCTCCAGACGGGCGGCTTCGTCCTCGTCGCGCTTCTCCCGCGTGTTCTGCTCCGTCGTCTCCCGAAGGTTGGCAGCGGGATCGATCCGCCGAGTACTGGCGGAAGTCTCTGCCGACCCCATGACGGAGGCGGCGGTGACCCTCTCTAAGGTGAGGGGAGCCCTGAGGCGAAGAAAGCATGTAAAAGATTTGGACAAAAATCCACCAAGAGCAAAACAAGTCAAGAGCGGAGGCACTTACGCGGAGACCAGTGGCGGCTTTTTCACTTCCTTGCAGAAGCGGTTGGCCTTCGCGATCGCCTCCTCCCTCTGGGTCGCGGCGGCCGCCCCCTTGAGCTTCTTCGGCCGGCCGCCAAGAAAGCTCGGCCCGGCCTGGCGCCTCTTTGCGCCGCCTTGACCACCCAAGCCGGCGGCGGAACTCGCGCTCGGCTGGCCGACCCTTGATTGGTGGCATGGGGCGGCTTCCCCCTCGGCATCGTCATCAGGCTAGTCGGCAAAGGTGGCCGACGGCCTGAAGCCTCCTCCTCCTCCTCCTTCGGCGTCGGCCTCCATCGCCGCGGGCCCCAAGTCTAGGTTGTTGATGTCGCTCTCCGCTCGATCGGGGACGAACTGGCGGGCCGAGCCCGCGGTGCCGGCTGAAGGCTGGATGAGGGGGTTCTGACTCAAGAAAAACCAAAAAGATTAGAAGTCGGATTCGGCTGCAAAGAAGACAAAAGAAGAAGAAAGACGACTTGGGGGGTTGGCGCGTGAGTACGGCTCCTTGCCGAACTGCCAAGTCGCCGCGAGGTTACAGTTTGAGATATAGTTCACCATGTCTGCTACCTCCGCGTGGGGCATGTCCTTGGAGCAAAGCCGACTCAGATCCTGGTGGCCGGTCATCTGACAGATCAGATGAGGTCGGCCTTGAAGTGGGAGGACTCGGCGCGCCATGAAGGCGGCCAGCAAGTCGGACCCAGTCAAGCCCTCCGACTGCATCAGAACTCGGAGTCACACGACGGCGGCGGCACCAGCGGGAGTCAGGGTCTTGACCTGGTGGGAACAGTTGGGGAGCCTCCCAGCCGGCGCGCCGGCTTCGAAAGGCGGCAGGTTGACCCAGTCGCCGTCTGCGGCGACGTTCTTCACATAGAAGTAAGAACGCTGCCACATCTTCACCGACTTGATCAGCGGGATGGCGGGGAATGGATTGTCGGCCACCGACCTCCGCATCGCGATGAAGGCGCCGCACTGGGCCGGCACGCCGGCGACGTGTGTGCCGAGCTTTGACTGAAAGAACTCTCCCCACAGTTTGATTGTGGGGAGAACACCGAGGAAGCCTTCGCACAAGGTGGCGAAGGCAGCCAGCAGCACCATCGTGTTCGGGATGAGGTGGTGCGGCTGGAGCCCGTGGAACTCCAAGAAGGAGCGGACGAAGCCACTCGCCGGCAGCCCTAGGCCGCGCATGAGGTGCGAGCGGAATACGACCCGCTCGCCCTCCTCCGGCGCCGGCGATATCTCCCTCTCCAGCGTGGCACGGGCTCGCACTAGGTCCGCACCGAGGAGGCGACGCGTCTTGCGGAGGAACTCGATGATGTTGTCGTCCACCTCGGAGCCGTCCCACACGCCGGAGCGCATGGCAGCAGGTGCGGTAGCGGAGAAAGAGCTCATCGTCGCAAGCGTGGCGTAGCTCGGTGCGGCGGCAGCGAGAGGAAGGAGAAGCAAGAAGGAAGCAAGGGGAGTAGGGGAGATGGGTGCGCGTGCTTCGCCGCTCCCTTCCTCCCGCCTACTTATAGGCTCATAGGGCTGAGAAGCCGATGGGGAGGGCGTGGGATTAACTGCGCCCCGGACCCCACGCCCCCCACGATTTACCACATGCAGTAACTGTGTGCAGTTACGGCGTGGGAAACCCAACCGTCCGCACGACCGCAGCAAATCCGCTCGCGTGCCGAGGCACGGTAGTGGCGGGCCCCGCCTGAGGTCCTGTCCAGTCACGCGTGTGGGTGGGCAGACTGACCCCACCACGTGGCGCCACGCGACGGACCCGCAACGGGCGGCTGCCCGGAAGCTTATAAGGCACGCCACATGGACCCCGTCGCGACTTTCAAAACCTCTAAGAGGCAAGACGGCCTTCTACGAGTCCGACTCCAGCTAGTCGGCCTGGAGGAAGATGGCGAGCGAGGCCAAGATTCCACCCCCGGATAGATGAAACTGTTGAGGCTCCCCGGCGCGTCTCCCGCGGAGCCTCACCAGCTTCGGGGACTACTGTCGAAGTAATGGGCCACGGGTAGGCTAACCCGAGCCCCAAAACCTTTTGAAACATCGGGGCCGACTGCGCCCCTCAAGACCCCACGATGAAGAGCCGCCTCCTGGGTGGCGGCGGGGACTGTCCCTCACAGCCGAGTCCCAGGGACGGCTTCGAGTTAAGCCGACTCTTGGCTGGCGACTTCGAGACGAGCCGACTCTTGGCTGGCGACTTCAAGATAAGACGACTATGAGAGTCGGCCCGTGACTCCAACCATCTCCTGCCTTCGCCACGATGGCGGGGCGGGGTACGGTCATCGCGTGGCCGTCTCTACTCCGCTTACGAGGGGCTGGCATGGCTACAGTACGCCGTATCGCTAGAGATCTCCATCGTGGCGCGGCACTGTTTCCATGCCTGCCCTGACCTCAGCCCCAGTGGGCGGCGCACTCTGCCCACGACGGCCTACCTGTACGGCCCAGAGACGGCGGGACCGCCCATCAGCGGGAGAACAGAAGACGGCGAGAGCGCCCCGAAGACGGACCCGTGGGAGTCGGCCCCCTGGAGTCGGCCGGCCCCTCCCACGGGCCCCGCACGCCATTAATCAGACAAGACGGGGAATGGCGACAGTGATCGTTTGCCAGACGGTGGCACTATTGCCATGACCCCATGACCAAACCAGTGTCATCAGATGCACCGCTACAGTACCAGGCCTGTCAGCGAGGCATAGTCGGCGGAGAAGACGGCGGCCTGAGAGACAGACGGCTGGGACCCGCGCCCAGCCGGATTACCATTGTATCCCTGGGGGGGCAGGCCTATATAAGCCCCCAGGGCACCCATGCAAGGGGGAGAGCTTCTCTAGTATTAGACCCGATCATATAGGAAGGAGGGAGCTAGCCTTGCCCTCTCCTACCTCCAGAAAACAGCTCTAGGAGCAACCTTGTATTCACTTTGCCATAGTGATCATGCGGAGACCCCACAGAGCAGCAGTAGGGGTGTTATCTCCTCGGAGAGCCCTGAAGCTGGGTAAGATCCACCGGCGTGCATGTCTTCGCCTCATCCCGCTTCCGGGCACCGGCGACGTTCTACTCGCTCCCACCATGATAAGCCATCCTTTGGCATATGTCGTACCCAACCCCCGACAACTGTTGACCTCCTCTAGCCTCCACGGGCTACTGTTCATCCACCATTGACCTCCTCCAGCCTTCACCTGTGACTGTTCATCCACGGGCTCCTGTTCATCCAGCCTCCACTGCACGCTACTCCACCGGCTACTGTTCAACTAGCCCTCTTCACGGGCTCTTGTTCAACCACCCCTCCACGGGCTACTGTTCATCCGTCCCTCCACCGGCCACTGTTCAACTAGCCCTCCATGGGGTCATCCTGTTCATCCAACCCTCCACGGGGTCCTGTTCATCCAGCCCGAACCGGCTCGATCGATCGGGGTCCTGTTCATCTAGAGGCAACACCACGGGGTCCTGTTCGTCCACCCCCACCAGGAACTGTTCATCCAAACCCCCCAGCAACGCTCACTGTTTATCTAGAGGCAGCATCGATCGGCTTCAGTTAGCAGTAGTAGCGAAGGAATCGCTCGATCGGGTTCAGCTAATAGCCATCGATCGATCGATCGCGTTCAGTAACGCGTAGCCTGTAGTGCAATTGCTCGGGTTCAGTAGGCGAACGCCTCGCTCGGGTTCAGTTAGAGCCCAAGGCCTCGCACCCACGCGCATGCGTGTACGAGAGAAACGTGCTAACCTCCGTGCATCGCTCGGCCCCGACCACCCACCGTAATCGGAAACACCCCAATGTTTTCCTCGCCCTCACTTCTACAACGGGTTTTTCCATCATGGATGCCCCAAAGAATGTCATGCAGCTGCGTCTCCAGCCCACCCAGGACGAAAAGCCCATTTTCTGTCATGATTTTTGTCATAGAAGTAGGAGCCCACCACATCTATGATGGTACTGGGTTTTGTCACAATTATCGCCATAGAAGTGTCATAAGTATGATAGAAAAAAAATTCGTTCGGCCCAAAATGTCACGGATGTGTCTTTTTTTGTAGGGATATGATTTAACTTGTTGCTCTAGGATGAATGCTCCACACCTTCCCTTTTCATGAAAATTTAATGATAATGAAACCTTCGCTATTATGATGTGGAACGAATAGAAGAATTTGTTACTTTTAAGGGTGCTTATGAAATTGAATCTTTGTTTTAAAAGTATGAAGCTTTTGATGATGATGTTTATAGACCTGAAAATTTTTCCATCCTTAAATATTGCTATGATAATTACAAATACAATTCTGATATTGATGTATTTATTGAGAAATTCTCCGCTGTCCAAGAAGAGACAAATATTTTGCAAGAGTCTATGGAAGAAGAAATTAATGAAACTGTGAGCTCATTTGATGAAAAAGATGATGAGGAGAGTGAAGAACAAAAGGAGGAAGAGCGGATTGATCACCCATGCCCACCTTCTAATGAGAGTAACTCTTCAACTCATACATTGTTTAACATCCCTTCGTTCTTACCGAAGGATGAATACTATGATAATTGCTATGATCTCGTTGATTCTTTTGAAATATCCCTTTTTGATGAACTTGATGCTTGCTATGCTTGTGGCAAAGATGCCAATATGAATTATGCTATTGGAGATGAACTTGCTATAGTTCCTTATTGTAAGGGCATATTTCTCCCTATGTGGTTTTGGTTATTGATGACAATGCTTTTGCGGACTAATCGTCTGCATTGAGCATTTCAGATATCTCATGTCTAGGCACAAGACAATTTGTTGCCCCTCGGAGCTTTAAGTGAAGACGGCGTAGTCTTTCGTTTCGGTTTTGGTGGACTTGAGTCATAGGAAACACCATACTATCAAGAGGGGTCCACATTGGAAAGGCTAGGGTGGAATCAACATGTAAACTTCTTATTTGCACCCCTAGCACATTTCCTCTCCTTGGAGTTTGTTATTTCTTCGATAGTGGAGGGTGTGAGGGGGCCAGTAGTAGTACTGCCGCCTGTGCGGTAGTAGCGCCCGGAGCAGCAGTACCACTGCTCTACAGCGGTAGTACCGCTTGGGTGCATCGGCGGCAGTACCATCCTTGTCTAGCACCACTACCGCCTCGATTCAAGGGTGCTCTCCTCATGTCGGGTTGAGCGGCAGTCGTAGCGGCAGTAGCAACGGTAGTACTGCCCGTGGGCGGTAGTACCGCGGTTACCACCGCTACTAGTGTCGCCCAAACCCCCTCTCTCCCTCTCGTTCCCCCTCTAAGGCATCTACTCTCAGTCACCGCGGTAGTACTTCTCGAGGTCGCGGTAGTCCCGCTGGCACCAGCGGTAGTACCGCCCCACTGAGCAGTAGTACCGCTCTGTGTGGGCTGAAGAGGGGGTAATGGTTGGATTGATTCCCCCACTATAAAAGGAGGTCTTCTTCCCCAAGTTGACCTACCTCTTTTCCCCCAAGCTCCATTGTTGCTCCGAAGCTCATTTTTGCGCGATCTCTCTCCCTAGCCAATCAAAAATGTTGTTTCTTTAGGGATTGGTTGAGAAGGCCCGGATCTATACTTCCACCAAGAGAAATTTGATTCCCCCCTCTAATCCCTTGTGGATCTTGTTACTCTTGGGTGTTTGAGCACCCTAGACGGTTGAGGTCACCTCGGAGCCACATTCCATTGTGGTGAAGCTCCATGGTATTGTTGGGAGCCTCCAATTAAGTTGTGGAGATAGCTCCAACCTTGTTTGTAAAGGTTCGGTCGCCTCCTTCAAGGGCACCAATAGTGGAATCACGACATCTCGCATTGTGTGAGGGCATGAAGAGAATACAGTGGCCCTAGTGGCTTCTTGGGGAGCATTGTGCCTCCACAGTGCTCCAATAGAGACATACTTCCTCTCAAAGGGAAGGAACTTCGGTAACACATCCTCATCTCCACTGGCTCCGCTGTTGGTTATTTCTTACCTTTACTTGTGCAAGCTTATATTGTGTTGTTTCCCTAGCTTTCTTGTGTGCTTGTTGTTGTTGCATCATATAGGTTGTTCACCTAGTTGCACATCTAGGCAACCTACTTTGATGCTAAGTTTAATTTGGTCAAGAAAAACTAAAAATTGTTAGTTACCTATTCATCCCCCCCTATAGTAAACCATATCGATTCTTTCAATTGGTATCAGAGCCTCGTCTCTTTATTAAGGACTTTGCCGTCCGAAGAGTATGGTTGACACCACGGACGAGGTGGAGGACCACCCCGGTGCGAATCCCACTTTGACCGCAGCCGATGCGGGATCCTCGATCTCTTGTGAGGAGTTCAATGTGGCTATGGACACATTGAAAACCTCCATGCCGGCCAAGGTTAAAGGCATGTTTAAGGAGTTTCTTGATGAGCCTAAATTATCGACCAAACCGTTGTAAGTGGTTGATCCCGCTAACAAGGTGGCGGATGCTAACTCCAAAAGGGGGGAAGCTAGTAGTGAGCATGCTCCTATGCCTAGTGGTAGAAGTGGGAGTGGCATCTTTTCCCATGTTGAACCTCCACTTACTTATGGAGGACCGGTTCCCTCAACTCATATGAATCATGTTGGTCCTCCTCCTTAGCTTGTGAAAAATGAGGATTTTGCTTCTTGGGTGTATTGGTTTAAACGTCATTTAAATCATAGTTCTACTAATATTTGGAGAATTATTGAGCAAGGTTTGTACCCGCATGACCCAAGCAACTTCACTCCTAGAGAAGTCGTGTACCATCAATTCAACGAGTCCGCTCTTTTCATTCTCCAAGAAGCAATTCCTCCCGAAGATATTGCACACCTACGAACTTTCACCGTGGCCAAGGAAGCACGGCAACATGTTGTTTTGATTTACAAGGGAAGTGCTAGCATTCAACGCTCCAACTTTGAAGTGGTACAAGAGGCAGCCGATGAGTTTGCTATGAATGAAGATGAAGAACCTCATGAGCTTTACCTGAGATTAACCACTCTCGCGGTCTCACTCCGAGATCATGGGAGCAAGGATACGGATGACAATTGGATCAAACGCAAGTTTCTCAAGGCCATGATGCCCTACCACAAGGCCATGTCATCCGTCATCCGTCAAAGGCCAGACTTTCACGCCTTGTCCTCAAGTGAACTGTTGGATGAGTTTGTTGCTATGACGATCTTGGACAAGACCGCCGACAATGCGGTGTTGCATTCTCAAGGATCAAAGAAGCCCAACCTTGCTTTGAAGGCCAAGGCTAGTGTGGAAGAAGAGAGTGAAGAGGAAGAAGAGGAATGTTGCCTCGAAGATACATAGTATGCTTATCATGAGCACATGGCTCTCGCATCACGACAATTTTGGAGCAAGAAGAACACAATGCCCAACTTCAACAAGAACAACTCAAGTGGCACCAAGGGCAAGCAACGTGTGAGGACATGCTATAGTTGTGGAAATGTGAGTCACTTTGTTGCGGAATGCCCGTACGAGAAGAGGGAAGACAATGGAGGCAAGCTTATTTGAAAAGACAAGGCCAAGTCCTTCTTCAACAAGAACAGCTTCACAAATAATACTCCTCCCAAGGGGTTGGTGGCACAAGAAGTGTACAATGAGGATGAGGATGATGATGAATACGGTGAGACGGTTCCCATGGCCTCTGTTGCCATTGCAACAACTCCATGGGTGTCCCTCTTCGACTCACCCAACGAGAACATCACTGCCAAGTGCCTCATGGCTAAATCCACCAACAGGGTATCCCCCAACATCAAAACCACCATCACTACTAATCCTTCCTTGACGGATTGCATTGATGAAAGTGAGGGGTCGAAGGAGGAAGAAAATGAATTTGAGTCTTTTATGAGTAAGCTCAAGGGGAAATCCAAGAAGTACTTTGTTGCTCCCTTGGAACAACTTGGTGAAGCCAATGACGCATGATCGAGGCTCACGAAGAAACCATATCTAAGATGGAAGAACATAGTAGTGACTATGCCGATGAGGTATTAGATCTCTCTAATGCGCTTGAGGAAGAGTGTGGTCATTGTTTGGCTCTTGAGGAGTCACACAACGATGATCATGCTAAATTAAAGAAAGATCTTGATCATGCTCTTGTTGTATCTTGTGTGCTTAATTCCGAGAAGGCTAAACTTGGGGTTGACCATGCTAGACTCAAGGAGGAGTTTGACATACTTGACAATGCTCACAAGGTCTTGAAGAGTGATCTGTAACGCCCCGGATGTAACTTTCCATAATTGTAACTCCAACTCTTGCCTTTTCCGGAGATGCGATACGATATTTCCTTTGTGGTTGGGTTTTTGTCTTTTGTTTGGCATTTTGTTCATGTCATGCATCTCATAGCATCATGTGCATTGCATCTGCATGTTTTCATAAAGCTTGCATCCGCTCGTAGTTGCCGCTCCTCGCTTCCCTCCGTTGCATTCGTTGACCCTTTTGAGACCAACTGTGTTTTCGGTTCCCTCTTGTCAAACCACCTAACCTCTCTCAGACCCCTCGCGTGCGCGTCCGAAACCTCCCCCGAACCCGACCCGAGCAGTCGTCACCGTTGGATCCAGATCATCCCCCAAACATCCTGAAAACATCTCCGTTTTCTTATTTGGTCTCCCTAGCCTATTTATCCGGGACCATCTGATTAAGATCGGAGGGACCAAATGCCCCTATCCAAAAATCCATTTGCTATATATATTATGACCAAACCCTAAAATCTAGGAGATGTCCCATCCATTCCATCGCTGCGCCGCCACTCCACCGGGTCTCTCCTTCCACCTCGAGATCTTCCCAGATCAATCTCGCAGACACCCACAGTCCAGCTATCTCCCCTCGATCCCCATCCCACCAGTCTCCTCCTGATCCAAAACCCACCAACATGCGCCTCCTTTCTTCCTCGTTTTCCCCAGCCGGCCAATTCCCGAGCTCCTCTGCTCGAGCACCAGCGCCTGGAATCCCGCCTCCTCGCGCCCGACCATCCAGGAAGCAGCAGCGCCGCTTGACATCATCACCAGGCCGCGGTTGCGCATCTCCTCCCGTTCCTCGAAGCCCCGAGCCTCCCCGTGCTCCTCCACCTCGCATCGTCGTCCCGTGACCGGCTTCGCTGCCGGCGACCACGGCAAGGACCGGCCTCGTCCCGCTCCTCTCCTCCCGTGTCTCTCCCTTCCTCCCTGTGTTTCCCTCTGTTCGTCACATCTCTCTCTCTCTATGCGTTGCAGCAGCATCCTCCGCGCCATGGAGCTCCAAGTCTGCCGGCCTGCCTCTGCTTCGATCCGACAGGGAACGGGACCCCGGCGACCTCCCGCGACCGGATCCAGCCTCCCAAACGCCTTGCTTCCCCGGCTTCGAGCCTGTTGACCATGCCCTCCCCGTGGTGCACCTGGCCTGCCTCCGCGCCAAGTCCCGCTCGCCCGCGCCTAGCGCTGACCGCGCCCCGCCTGCTTCCCCTTCGGCCTCCAAGGCCAGCTCAAGCCGGCCCAAGCCAGATCCGGCCTGTCCTACCTCCTCC
>NC_057795.1:620766622-620774456 GCF_018294505.1 Triticum aestivum
TTTTTTCCATGCGCTGCGAATTTTGCCAATTATCCAAAGACTGCCTGTTTTACAGAAAACCCCTTGCACTTCATGCATTTAATTACTCACAAACCATGCATCATTTGTAAATAATTTATATACGTAAAGTGCTTAGAATTTCATCTAGTTTCATATTTTCCAACTCTCATCCATGTTTAAAATGCTTAGAATGCTGTTTGTTTAAATTTGCTTAAATAACATGCTAAAATGATTTATTTCATAACTAAATAACCGTAGCTCCAATTTTAATAAACTTTATATGTAAATGGGGTGGAAAAATGCCTAGTTTAACATGGTGCACTTTGTTTTACTGTTTAAAAACTTTAAAATTGTGTATAGGGCAGAACAGTAGCAAATTCATAAATTGCATATGAGGATTTTCCGGAATTGTTGGTTGTTGTTTCCGCCCTCATTTAAACTTGCATAAACAGATAGTTTACTTATGCTTCACCCCTTGCCATGTTTAATAACATTTAATATTGTTGGGTACAAAACCGAGAGAGAACTAAATAACTTGAATGTGGTGTTTTGTCAATATGCAACTCGTTGCATATTGATCTCCACTTAATTTGTAGTGTTGTTTGTTGCACTTTGCCGTGCCATGCCATGAATCTTTAAACCGGACATGCATCATGCTGGATTGTGCATCATGCCATGTTTATGTGATGGTTGTTTACCATGTTGTTTGCTTCTTTCCGGTTTGCTTCTCTCGTTAGCTTCAGTTTCGTTCCGGAGTTTTGAGGATTCGTTCGACTTCATCCGTTTGTCTTCTTCATGGACTCGTTCTTCTTCCTAGCGGGATTTCAGTCAAGATGACCGCTACCGTGGATCTCACTACTATCATTGCTATGCTAGTTGCTTCGTTCTATCGCTATGTGGTGCTACCTATCACTTGCTCTTCAAGCCTCCCAAATTGCCATGTCAGCCTGTAACCTTTTCACCCTTCCTAGCAAACCATTGCTTGGCTATGTTACCGCTTTTGCTCAGCCCCTCTTATAGCGTTGTTAGTTGCAGGTGAAGTTGAAGATTGCCCCATGATGGACAGGATTATGTTGTGATATCACAATATCTCTTATTTTAATTAAAGCATCTATATACTTGGTAAAGGGTGGAAGACTCGGCCTTATGCCTGGTGTTTTGTTCCACTCTTGCCGCCCTAGTTTCCGTCATATCGGTATTATGTTCCCAGATTTTGCGTTCCTTATGCGGTTGGGTGATTTATGGGACCCCCTTGACAGTTCGCTTTGAATAAAACTCCTCTAGCAAGGCCCAACCTTGGTTTTACCATTTGCCTCACCTAGCCCTTTTTCCCTTGGGTTTCCGGAGCCCGAGGGTCATCTTCATTTTAGCCCCCCCGGGCGAGTGCTTCTCTAAGTGCTGGTCCGAACCAGAGCCCTTTGCAGCGCCCCCTTAGGGAAACTTGAGGTCTGGTTTTAGTTGTACGGATTGCTCATCCGGTGTTGCCCTGAGAACAAGATATGTGCAGCTCCTATCGGTATTGTCGGCGCATCGGGCGGTCTTGCTGGTCTTATTTTACCATTGTCGAAATGTCTTTTAAATCGGGATTCCGAGACTGATCGGGTCTTCCTGGGAGAAGGAATATCCTTCATTGACCGTGAGAGCTTGTGATGGGCTAAGTTGGGACACCCCTACAGGGTATAAACTTTCGAGAGCCGTGCCCGCAGTTATGTGGCAGATGGGAACTTGTTAATGTCCGGTTGTAGATAACTTGACACCAGATCCAAATTAAAATGCATCAACTACGTGTGTAGCCGTGATGGTCTCTTTTCGGCGGAGTCCGGGAAGTGAACACGGTTTTGGGTTATGTTTGACGTAAGTAGGAGTTCAGGATCACTTCTTGGTCATTGCTAGCTTCACGACCGTTCTGTTGCTTCTCTTCTCGCTCTTATTTGCGTATGTTAGCCACCATACTTTGCTTAGCCGCTGCTGCAACCTCACCACTTATCCATTCCTTTACCCATTAAGCTTTGCTAGTCTTGATACCCATGGTAATGGGATTGCTGAGTCCTCGTGGCTCACAGATTACTACAACAACAGTTGCAGGTACAAGTTATGCGATGATCATGACGCGAGAGCGATGTTTGCTTGTTTTGGAGTTCTCCTCCTGCTTCTTCTTCGATCAGGGGATAGGTTCCAGGTCGGTAGCCTAGGCTAGCAGGGTGGATGTCGTTTGAGCTTGTGTTTGTGTTTCATCCATAGTCGGATGTTGATCTTATGGATGATGTATTGTTGTATTCGTGTGGCATTGTATGCCTTATGTATGTATCCCTATCTATTATGTAATGTTGATGTAATGATATCCACCTTGCAAAAGCGTCTTTAAGATGCGCTTCTATCCTTGGTGGGACCTTCGAGTTCCTTTAGGATAGGGTCACATCTTGGGCGTGACAAGTTGGTATCAGAGCCTTGACCGACCATAGGAGCCCCCTTGATTGTTGGTCGTTGTTGAGTCTAGAAGAAAACTATTTTGAGTCTTAGGATTATATATATCGGAGAGTAGGATTCTTTTTACTCCTCAGCCCCTTCGTCGCACTAGTGAGGACTCTCGACGTAGATGTTTTGTCTTTCCTCTCCTCAAATTTCACTAAATTTTTTTTAGGATCACGCGGGTATCTTGGAATCATTCTGATATTCTTATGATGAGAACGTTGTTCTTGGTGCCTCCTGACATTTAGGGGTTGTGGCAGTATCCCGGGGAGTTGAGCTCTAAGGTGTTGTCGTCACAATTTTATCGTTGCAGTTCTGGAATACCTGAGTTTTGCCGACATTGAAAATCTCTTTTATGCAGTTGTTGGTGAGATAACCTTGACGCCACCCAGTACTGGGGCGGGAGTTCGGGAGTATTGCCATAGCTCGTATAACGGATGCTTTTCGAAGGTTGAGGTACACGATTTCCGAAGGTTTCGTGGTTATGTGTTAACGGATGGATACAGCTTGGATGTAGGTATTGCTAGTTTGGGTGAGATATATATTGCTTCCCCTGTATCCCCAACACCAGATTGCATAACCAGAAAGTTTCGGGAGTTTATAGGTGGGAATTCAAGTAGCTCCTAAAATATCTTTTCGACAGATGCATGATATGGGATTGGGTAAATCTCTATCATATGTATTTGTTCCGGCTTATTCTGCAAGCCAATCCTTTGTTTTGTTTTGAGTTGTGGTATTCGAGTTGCTTCAATGTCAAGTGTTGATTCCATACCTTTCCTAAGTGGTGTTCTCATATTTCTATGAGAGTGGTAATCCTTCTTGATCATCGAGATTGTCATCCCAATTCTTTCCAACCGGCGTGCTTCTCTTCAAGGCATTCAATCATTTCAACATTCGCAAGATCATTTCTCAGTTTCTCAACGTTGTTCGTTTCATCCGTCCCCAAGTTGCCTTTGTTTTCCCGCCCTCCCACCCTTTTTTCTGCAAGGACTCATATATTTTAATCAAGTATCCATTTATTCATGTGAAGTCTCTCCATTCTTTTCCGTCAATGTTCTTATCCGGTGATTCTCAGGAAGATACTAACGGAGCTTCAAGTCTATTATTCTTTGTCTCTTTTCTTCTCTGGTGGATTAATTTCAAGCTTCGGTGTTGATTATATCTCTTCCTTTTGTTTCACATATCTTCCCATGTGAGTTTCGTATCCCGGGCTCTCTTATTTAGTCACCTCTCCCAGTTCATATCCGGAGTGTTAAAGATATCTCAGAAGATTTGTGTTTCCATTCTTAATCCCTCAAGCTATTTGGAGATTGTTATCTCATTCAAGTCATTTAATTCAACCGGTGCAATCCCCCCTTTTCAATCAATCCTTCAACAATGTTTCTTTCGAGTGGGCCCTAACCCACAGGTCTTTTCCCAGGATCTTACCCGACTCTTTTAATTTTCCTGGAACCATTCCAAAATTCTTTTCGAAGTTTGACGTAAGTATGAATCTCATCAGTTAGATGTTTTCCAAGATCGATTTCAAATTATTTTTTAGTGTTGGCTCAACCTCTTTGTTTTTCATTCTCCTGGAGTATCTCAACAATTCATGATGGTTCTCATCTTCATTCTCAACATTTGAAGACCGAAGAAGGATTTCTCCTAAATCTTGGTCCATTCTCTTGAAGATTCATGGTTCTCTTAAATTCTTTTCACCCATCCGGAGCAATTCAGGAGTCTTTTCAGTTTGATTCTTCGGAGCCATCATCTCAGAATTTTTCACTCCAACCTTCAACTCTTGTTCTCCAAATCTAACCGGTGCATCATTCAAGTATTCTCTAATCAGCTCGTGATCTATTCGTTCACTTGTATCTAAATTCTCTCAAGCATCTTCGTTCATTTTCCAATTCTTCCTTGTGATGTGTTCATTTTCTTCGTTTGTTATTTTAATCCTTACGGTGGTTCATCCAACATCCCTCTTCCGTTGTTATCATACCAATTCATTCGCTTTCCAAATCCTACCGGTGGTTCATGGAAGACCTTCCCAAGTTGCGCTATTTCTCTCTTCAATCTTTTCAAGAAGAGTAAGTAGTATGCAAAATCCGTTGCTTGTCATCAATTTATATTGGTGAAGGATACACATAACATAATTCTTATTCTTGTTTCATCCAAGTGATTAATTCCTCTTCCGGAGTTCCAAGTTTTTCGCATTATCTCGTTGTGAAGCTCCATCTAAATCATCGCAAGGCTTCACCTTGTGTTTTCAACTTGTCTTTCTTTTTTATCATCCTTTTATTACCGTAGTTCTCCATGGAGGCTCTACATGGTGGTTCGTCAAGGATGCCTTTCATTCTTCAATTGTTCTTCAAGATTTCTCTCGAAGTTATGACCCGCCAAGCTATACTCTAAAATAAACATGGTGCTCAACACATGTTTTGTTTTGAGGAGCTCAAGTATTCTTCATCTTGCATTCCAAAGTGCAATTCTTTCTACCTTATCTTTTGAGGTGGTGTTATGTCACTCTTGACAATTTCCATTCATGTTTCTCGAGTCACATGTTGTCAAGAATGAGGTATTTTAAACCCATCATTTTCTTCCTTGGAGTTATCTTGGTAAAAATTTCACCTAAAAGCCTTCCCGAAGGAATGTTGCTAATTGTGGTGCTTATCAATGACCCAAGTTCTCCAATGATCCTCTTGGTGAAAGAAGTTTCTCTTATC
Organism: Triticum aestivum; assembly: GCF_018294505.1. Classification (NCBI taxonomy): domain Eukaryota; kingdom Viridiplantae; phylum Streptophyta; class Magnoliopsida; order Poales; family Poaceae; genus Triticum; species Triticum aestivum. Next base: position 620,771,794 of record NC_057795.1, read on the forward strand.
TTCATTGATCTCAACCAATCAATTGTTTCTATTAGTGGCGGGTTGTCACCTCATCATTTTGAGATGTTTGCCATAAGCCCATCATAAGCTTGTGTTTTTCGTTGTTGATTTTCCAACAACTCCGTTCTACTCTTCTTTGCAAGGATGCTTTCCAAGTTCATTTGTGGCAGAAGATTTCATTTTCTTCTCCGTCCCTTTATCCCAACAATCTAGCTTCTATTGTTTTGTTCCAGGGGCATTGTGATGTTGCTCTCTTCAACCATCATCTCATTTTGTCAAGATCATGTTATTTTCTTGCTTATCCATTTAACCGGAGTGTTGTGTTCTCATTTAAGTTCTTTCATGTTATCAAGTTTTGCCTCTCTATTCAACCTGAGGCTGTCTGAAATCATTCTTACCCATTGTGCCATTCTTTCAATAGTTCGGAGGTAGTGTGTTGTTCATTTCATCAAGTATCATCCCATCTCAAGTTCATGTTCTATTCCTTCCATGTTCAACCAGAGTGGTTTCGAATTCCTTCTTGTCCATTGCACTCGTCATTCATAGCTTTGCAACATCAAAGGTTCACATGGGGTTCCTTGTTTCTATTTTCTACCGCAGTGCTCTCAACTCTGTTATGTTCTTTCTTTCAACTTTTCAACCTCTCGAGGTTCATTGGTTTCACTCGTTTGTCAAATAAGCAACTTCGTTTACCTCTTATCTTTCTCTTCCTTTTCTCTCCGGTGCCATCCTAGATCTCGGGAAGAGATTCTCTCGTAGTGGTGGAGTGTTGTAACGCCCCGGGTGTAACTTTCCATAATTGTAACTCCAACTCTTGCCTTTTCCGGAGATGTGATACGATATTTCTTCCGTGGTTGGGTTTTTGTCTTTTGTTTGGCATTTTGTTCATGTCATGCATCTCATAGCATCATGCGCATTGCATCTGCATGTTTTCATAAAGCTTGCATCCGCTCATAGTTGCCGCTCCTCGCTTCCCTCCGTTGCGTTTGTTGACCCTTTCGAGACCAACTGTGTTTTCGGTTCCCTCTTGTCAAACCACCTAACCTCTCTCAGACCCCCTCGTGTGCGCGTCCGAAACCTTCCCCGAACCCGACCCGAGCAGTCGTCACCGTTGGATCCAGATCATCCCCCAAACATCCCGAAAACATCTCCGTTTTCTTATTTGGTATGCCTAGCCTATTTATCCGGGACTGTCCGATTAAGATCGGAGGGACCAAATGCCCCTATCCAAAAATCCATTTCCTATATATATTATGACCAAACCCTAAAATCTAGGAGATGTCTGTAACGCCCCGGATACAACTTTACATATTCGTAACTCCAACTCTTGCCTTTTTCCGGAGATGCGATATGATATTTCCTTCACGGTTGGGTTTTTGTCTTTTGTTTTGCATTTTATTCTTGTCATGCATTTCATCATCGGATCATTTGAATTGCATCGGCACTCATTGCCATCATTATTTTTTTAACTTGCATCCGCTCGTAGTTGCCGCGTCCCCCCCTTGCTTTTGTTGACCGCCCCGAAACCAACCGTGTTTTCGTTTCCCTTTTGTCCGACCACCTAACCTGTCTTGCCAGCTCGCAGCCCCCTCACGAGCGCGTCCGAAACTCCCCCGAACCCGACCCGCTCTATCGAGACTGTTGGATCAGGATCATCCCCAAACATCCCGGAAGCATCCCCATTTTCTTATTTGGACCCCCTAGCCTATTTTTCTCGATCATCCGATTAAAAATCGGAGGGATCAAATACCCCTCCCCCCCCGTAAACCTAGCCTACTTACTATATAAATAGAGCAACCCTAATTTTTAGGAGAGCTGTCCCATCAATCCCTCCCCGCCGCCACTCCTTGTCCTCCTTGGGATACCTCTCGATCCACCCATTCCACCAACCAGAGACTTCCCTGCTCGATCCCAAGGGGATCACGAGAAGCTCATCCCCGCCGTCACCCAACCTCAGCAAAGCCGCGCCTCCTCGCAACCTGCCGGCGACCGGACCTCGCCGGAGATGAGTTCCCCGCTCTGACCCTGCCTTCTCTTGCGCCTCCTCCTCCCCGTCACGTTTCCCCCTTCTCTCTCTCATGACTCTGCCTCTCTCTCACAGGGAACCATGTTGGGGCCATGGAGAAATTGCAGCATCGCCGCACTTGGGGTTCGTCGCCGACGGCCATCCCCATCGTTCCCGTGCGGAACCTCTCCACCTAGGCCATGTACCCGACAGGATCTGCTCGACCTCGCCCCCTGCGCCTCAAGTTCCTCCTGCCGCGCCATGAAGCTCGATGCCTGCAGCCGGTCATGATCCTCGCCGGGAACTGCAACCCCCGCCTCGGATCCGTCGGCTTCGTCCCGTTCTGGGTCTTCCCCGCCTCAAGCTGCGTCGCCCTCGCCGGAGAGCGCGCCAAGTCCTGCTGCAGCCGCTCCCCTGTTTCTCTGCTCGAACCGCTGCTGCCTACTTCGCTTCGAACCGCCCCTGCCTTAGAGCCACGCTAGCGCGTTGACCAGCGTGCCTCCAGATCCGCGCCAAGGCCCAGCATCGCCAGCAGCCTCCCAGATCCAGCGCGCTCGGCCAGCCCCGTCGGCCTGCTCCACCGCGCCCTCCCGCGGGCCGCCTTCCTGATTCGGCCTCAAGGCCCATGGGTGAGCAGCCCCCTCTAGATCCCCCCCCC
>NC_057795.1:620774657-620776049 GCF_018294505.1 Triticum aestivum
CACTATTGGGCTAATCAGATTCGGCCCATGCATGTTTTTCCCTGTCTGCGATTTTAGCATTATCCACAGGAAACCCGTTTTGCAGAAAACCCCCTAGAGTTCATGCATTTAATAACTCACATATGGTGCATCTTATGTAAATAATTTATATATGTAAAATGCTTAGAATTTTGTGTAGATTAATAATATGTCACTTTCATCCATGTTTAAAATGTCTAAATTGATGTTTGCATTTGTTTTGCACAATGCCATGTTAAAATGCTTTATTTCATAACTAAATAACTGTAACTCTGTTTTAAATAAACTTTATATGTAAATGGGGTGGAAAAATGCCTAGTTTAACATGGTGGACTTTATTTTCCTGTTTAACAACCTTAAAATATGGTTTAGGGCAGAACAGTACCGAATTCATAAATATGCATATGAGGTTTTTTCGGAATTGTTGTTTGTTGTTCTGGCCTCATTTAAACTTGCCTAAATAGTTAGTTTTCATCATGCTTCACCTCTTGCCATGTTTAACAACATTTAATATTGTTGTGTACCTAAACGAGAGCGAACTAAATACTTGCATGTGGTGTTTTGTCAATATGCAACTCGTTGCATATTGAGCTCCACTTAAATTGCAGTCTTGTTTGTTGCACTTTGCCATGCCATGCCTCATTAAATCGGACATGCATCATACTTGATTGTGCATCATGCCATGTTTATGTGATGGTTGTTTACCATGTTGTTTGCTTCTTTCTGGTTTGCTTCTCTCGTTAGCTTCGGTTTCGTTCCGGAGTTGTGAGGATTCGTTCGACTACGTCCGTTTGTCTTCTTCATGGACTCGTTTTTCTTCCTTGTGGGATTTCAAGCAAGATGACCGCTACCCTGGATCTCACTACTATCATTGCTATGCTAGTTGCTTCATTCTATCGCTATGCTGCGCTACCTATCATTTGTTCCTCAAGCCTCCCAAATTGCCATGTCAGCCTCTAACCTTTTTCACCCTTCCTAGCAAACCGTTGTTTGGCTATGTTACCGCTTTTGCTCAGCCCCTCTTATAGCATTGTTAGTTGCAGGTGAAGTTGAAGATTGCTCCATGGTGGACAGGATTATGTTGGGATATCACAATATCTCTTATTTAATTAATGCATCTATATACTTGGTAAAGGGTGGAAGACTCGGCCTTATGCCTGGTGTTTTCTTCCACTCTTGCCGCCCCTAGTTTCCGTCATACCGGTGTTATGTTCCCGGATTTTGCGTTCCTTACGCGGTTGGGTGATTTATGGGACCCCCTTGACAGTTCGCTTTGAATAAAACTCCTCCAGCAAGGCCCAACCTTGGTTTTACCATTTGCCTCACCTAGCCCTTTTTCCCTTGGGTTTCCGGAGCCCGAGGGTCATCTTTATT